>NC_085878.1:47189987-47202487 GCF_034702125.1 Engraulis encrasicolus
TGGAAGTTGTGTAGTTTGAGCCAGGCTTAACTCAGACTTTCAGTTCCCATAATGATAACTAAAAATTATATCTAGAAGAGCTGATAAAGGCTCATCCTACCCTAAAATCTTATATCAAATGTTGGAGCAATTTACTGGTTGATGATCCAATTTTCCCTAATCAGAGGTCAATTGGTGGTCTAATTTTTTGGCAGGAGGGGAAGAGAAAAGCTTTGGCTTATCTATTACTATTACGGGGCTGGGGGGGGACTATAGCTGTGGGAGCATTAGCGACCCTGATCCTACTAAATCAGCTAATACGGCTAACACGGCTAACACCACCACGCAGCCCCATCCCCAACACCCCCTCCCCCTCCCAAAGAACCACCACCGCCGACCCCTCGACCCCCTTCAAGATCACCATGGATACGCAGCACACACGGTTAAATACAGCCCTGAGCACACACACGGTTAAATACAGGTTAAATAAGCATGAACCTATTTGGTAGAGGCCCTTATGGAGGTTGACCTTTAAGTTAAGGGTTCTTATATTGTTCAACGGTTCAATGTGACATTAGCAGCCATAGAGGGGGTGGGTGGCTGTAATATAACTATGCTGAAATAAGGCGGCCCAGTTAATATATCATCAGAAACATTCATATAAGTCACGGGCACATAACTTATTCGAGAACAGGCCAGCTTGTGTAGCAGGGCATTTTGGTATGCGATTTTTCCACATGTTGAGACATGCACGCACGCACACAAGCACGCACACACGCACAGGGAATGATACAGTCTATGTCTACACACACACTTTGGATAAACACTTGCAGTACTTAAACAATCATCTTACTGTGTGTGCGTGTGTGTGTGTGTGTGTGTGTATATATGTGTGTGTGTGTATATGTGTGTGTGTATATATATGTGTGTGTGTGTGTGTGTGTGTGTGTGTGTGTGTGTGTGTGTGTGTGTGTGTGTGTGTGTGTGTGTGTGTGTGTGTGTGTGTGTGTGTGTGTGTGTGTGTGTGTGTGTGTGTACACTGTGTCCACACATGTAATTAGGAATGTTTGTGGAAATATGCTATTCAGACACCCTGGCTAAAGGCATTCATATGGTGCGTGACCAACACCAATGTGGAAGTGATAGTATGTCACTAAGTTTCTGTGTGCATATCTGTAGCTTATGTGCGTCTGTGTGCATGTGTGTGTGTGTGCGTGTCTGTATGTGCGTCTGTGTGCATGTGTGTGTGTGTGTGTGCATGAGTGTCTGTGTGCATGCATGTGTGTGTGTCTGTGTGCGTGAGTGCGCGCATGTGTGTCTGTGGCCATATGTGCGTTTATGTGAACACATCTGTGCGTGAAAAATGTGTACATTACAGTACGTGCCTACCTCAGCGCGAGAGCTCAAATCTCATTCTCCATTTTATACTCTCACACACACACACACGAGAACACACACACACACACGCACATGATCACACCTCTTTCTCGGGTGTCTACTAGTGCAGATGGTGACTGCAAGGCTGTTGCCCTTTGTGCATCCTGCCCTTTCATATCTGACATCATCCTGTGCATTTGCAAAAGCCAGTCCGGCTCACTTCCACACCGGCTAAAAGCTACCTTAAACACAACCCTCAGCTAACGTAAACACAACCTACAGCTTCCAACACAAAAACCCTGACACTCCTGCCCCAGAGGTGGAAAAGGGGGCTTTGCAGGATTTCTAGGGTGGGAAAAAACACACACCTGGTCATTAGCCAAAAAACACACACACACAGAGGTGCGCAAACACACTGACACACACACACACACGCACGCACGCACGCACGCACGCACGCACGCACGCACGCACGCACGCACGCACGCACGCACGCACGCACGCACGCACGCACGCACGCACACACACACACACACACACACACACACACACACACACTGACACACACACACTGACACACATACACACACACACACACACACACACACACACACACACACACACACACACACACACGAAGCAGAGTGGATACATGTGATCACTTGACAAATGTAACGGAGAAGGGAAAAAGAAAAATAAATGGATCGGAGGCCTACATGAAATAGGGAACTAAACAAAACGTGACTAAAGGGGGGGAAAAGAAACGAATGAAAGAGATGACTGTCTATGAACTAATATGCAACATGTATAAGGCCAATGTAGAGGCCTGTATTTGCACATGGACAAGGTATTTACAGAAATGCATGATTGCTCTTCCAAAAATATCTGTTGGTGATACCACACCATTTTCAGTAAATGTCTTCATTCAGGGGAATCCCCATAAATACACCAACCAAGGAGCTCAATTTCAGCCTTGATGATTTCCCACCGGGTTTGGACGGGCCTCATCGAAAACAAGAGCATTCAGAGGCAGCAACCTGGCCTCCTGTCCAAGCTGTGTGTTTGTCACCCCTACAGACGACCACAGACTTTGCGGGCGGACAGACAGGTAAACAGACAGAGAGTCATTGCAATACTCAATACATACTGCAATACATCCCAACCCCTCCGGGCTGAAGGGAAACCAGCATTGCCAAAATTGAGACTAAAAAGATATTTTGTCTTGGTGGGAGGAAAAGTTTATGAAAATCCAATCTCTCCTCCTCCTCTTCCTCCTCCCCCTCCTTTTCTGCTCAACATAATTCAGGCATAATGCTTTGCGTGGGTGAACAGGTCATGAGGTGAAAATTTTTCAGTTGATCACCCGTAAAATGTTAAAAATGAGCACTGCTCTGACAGCATTCCTTCAGATCAGATATTAACAGCTGAGCCGAAGTTTTACGCACCTGCAGCGGATGTATTTCTTTGTTGCACTCTGTGGTATTCTACACAAAACCTACCCAACATAACAAGAGATAGACAGGAAGCTTACAGCAAGTTTCTCTAAATTCGCACAATGACCCAAGTTTTAGGTGATTTTACAGTATGAATACTGAGGGGAAAGCACAGAGAAATGTCGCAGATTTCCAGATAGCCTCATTTAAATGACTCATATAAACTGACACAGAAGGTCTCTCTAAGGTCTCTCATATTGTCTTGAAATTGACTAATACGTGGGAGTGTACCCAACATCCAGCAAAGGCCTGAGGGTTTCCACATTTAAATTTACAGATGCAGGGAAATTCAACCCCCTAGATGCAGACAAGCATGCATGCACGCATGCGCACAAACGCAGGCATGCGCGCACACACGCGCACACACATGCACACACGCACATACACGAACACACGCGCGCACACACGCACACACACACCTGGCTTTGGGTATTTTACTGGAGCTCCCAGGCATACATCAGTCATGTCTTAATGAATGATTATTTAAGGAGACTTGGTCATATGAACGAACACACACACATGAACAAACACATGCGAGCTTGCACGCACACACACGCACACACAAGCACACACAAGCACACATCAATCTACGCCCGACACCCCATCCTCCCGCCACTCTCTCTCTCGGAGGGAGAAAATCCTTGACTTTGTTCATCTTCTGTCACAGTCGGACATGTTGCCTCTTGCAGTGGAAGCCTGGTCAGTTGAAGAATGCTCAAACTATGTTGTCTTTCTTCACACTCGTACACTTAAATCCTTAACCCCACCACCACAAAAGGACGGCTACATCTATGTGCACCTATCCCCCCACCAATAACACACTAGCACAATCCCTCACATGACACAATTCATCTTTTTTTCAAAACATGCTAATTCTCTCTAATCGCTGATGTCAAAAAGAGATAGAGAACACATTCAATAAGAGGATCTGACTTTTCACTTCTGTACAGAGGAAATGGGCAAAAATATAAACTTTTATTCATCAGTTTTATATTCTACAGTACAGGTTATAAATGTAATGTTTTCCCTCTTCAGACAGACTAATTCATTTTCAGCTTTTTAAACAGAGGTAAACCAAATAATGAGGAGACCTCCCTCTCATTTTAACTTCTTTTCTGCGTGTCCTCTTTTCCAGGACTACTTCTCTCTTTATTCCCGTCACCTCCACCCCTCACCCCCGCCCACCCATTCAGACACACAATGAGGCCAATGCTGTTAGCAGGTTGTATAGGTCGAGCTCTGCAAGGAGTAATCACATTATGTGCACGTGCGTGTGTGTGTGCGTGTGCGTGTGCGTGCGTGTGTGCGCGCCTGTGCGTGTGTGCGCGTGTGTGTGTGGTGTGGGTTTGTGTGTGTGTGTGTGTGTGTGTGTGTGTGTGTGTGTGTGTGTGGGCGCGCGTGGTCAAGTGTGTGTGTGGCGTGTGTGTGTTAGTGTGCGCGTGTGTGTATGTGTGTGTGTGGTGTGGGTTTGTGTGTGATTGTGTGTGTGTGTGGGCGCGCGTGGTCAAGTGTGTGTGTGGCGTGTGTGTGTGTTAGTGTGCGCGTGTGTGTGTGTGTGTGTGTGTCCATGACCACCGGACTTAAGCATCAAAAGCTGAAGCTGTCTGTCTTTGTGTTTGAAGTATGCATGTAGTACTTGTAGGTGGGAGCCTCAGCATTTGCAGCATGTTCATGGTTCACTAGGTACAGAGAAGACGAGCAGCTTCACATTGCCATAGAAAAGCACCATCAGAACAGAGCAAAGAAGAGCCACGTCTTGTATAATGAAATGGCTACAGAGAACACACAGATAGTACAGATACGTAGATGTGTGGCATTACCTCATAGGTGAGAAAACCACAAAACTACCACAGACTAATATCTCTAGGTGAACAAGGTGAAAATGAAAGCTGACTGAATCTAGACTAACCACAGCCACTAATAGCACTCAGCGAGTCGAGTCAGTGTGATTCAATGTAAATCACTGAGCCAAAACCAGTCAACCCCACACATGCTCAGGAGAGCAACACGTACTCATTTATAGCTTAAGCATGCATGTGAGTGCACACAGCACACACAACACTTCCCCCCCCTAATATCCATACTACAATGCCTTTATTCTGCTTTTCTCAGAGTCATACCGAGACCTATATGACAATTCTTAGCTGCCTTCACATTGGGAGATGTTAAAGCATAGACCACACCCAACACATACAGTACATCTATGCATCAATCTCAGAACAAACATAAAGCGTTCATCTCAAATCTCCCCAATGTGCCAACCTCACTTCCTGCCTGAAAGGAAGTCCTGACTCCTGGCATGGTGTTGTGATTGGTGAGTGGGCCGACTTCTGAGATCATGGGAAGACATGACAGGGGCTTCGCAGACATAGCGAAGCAGGTCTAAATCAACAGGCGGGGCAGTGGGGTGCCTTTTTCTTGGAAAGAGAGAGAGAAAGAGCGTCATTCTGATCATTCCTCAGTGATCTAGTGCTGAGGCTGAGCTGAGCTGACACTGTGCATGTGTGTTATGGAGACATGGTGTACTGTATGTGACGTGGTGTGTGTGTGTGTGTCTTAAGGAGACGACACTGTGTGTGTGTGTGTGTGTGTGTGTGTGTGTGTGTGTGTGTGTGTGTGTGTGTGTGTGTGTGTGTGTGTGTGTGTGTGTGTGTGTGTGTGTGTGTGTGTGTGTGTGTGTTATTGAGAGGGTACTGCATGTGTTGTATTGTGGTGTCTGTGCACGTGTGTGTGCGCACGTGTGTGTGTTTGTGTGTCTTAAGGAGAGGATACTGTGTGTGTGAGTACAGTATGTGTGTTATTAGGTGGACAGTCGCGTGCGTGCGTGCGTGCGTGCGTGCGTGCGTGCGTGCGTGCGTGCGTGCGTGCGAGTTACAGGGAGGATGGGGGTGTGTTATGGAGGAGGACGCTGTGTTACTGTTACAGTAAAGGCCTTTGGCTACACACACACACATGCTCCTAAACAATGAGTCACTTAATTTGTGTCTCTTTGTAAGTGTGTGTGTGTGTGTGTGTGTGTGTGTGTGTGTGTGTGTGTGTGTGTGTGTGTGTGTGTGTGTGTGTGTGTGTGTGTGTGTGTGTGTGTGTGTGTGTGTGTGTGTGTGTGTGTGTGTGTGTGTGTGTGTGTGTGAGAGAGAGAGAGAGAAAATCACACACATACAAGTATGCATGGGCGTGTGGTTTTGTAAATGTGTAAGTATACAGTACTATATAGTATACACACAAAAGTATTTTCCACACATGACTGCACAACATGGACAAAAGCATGCCCACATATGTACTCACTTTCACCGTGTCTTATGTGTGCACTGTGTATGGGTGTGTGTGCATCTGTGTGTGTGTGCGTGTGCGTGCGCGCATATGCATGTGTGTGTGTGTAGTAGACAGGCTTACGAGAGGGCCCCTCTGAGGGCGGGGTTAAACTGTAGGGGCCTCGCAGAGCGCAGCACAGAGGAAGGAAGGGGGGAGGGGAGGATAAATCTAATGGCTGCGGATGTCCACCGTGCCGACACTCCAACTTGATCTGTGCTGGGCCTCTTGCTTAACCTCAGAGCACGACCAAAATATCAGCAGGACAAAAGCTGTGTTCAAATCTTCAAGCCGATCTGCTGCATTGACCACTCTTAAGGCAGCACAAGATCGTTTTTCCCCAACATTTTCAAAGTACTATAATGTTTCTGAAATCGCTTCAACGGAAGGGTCAAACAGTGCTACATGCAAGTCTCATGTCCGATTCAAACTTTGGAGTTAGTGAGAGAGTGTTAACTTCATGAAGCAGGTATTTTACATTCATCACAATTCACAGTTGTGGAAAAGAATGTGGCCACACCCCAAAAGTCCTTTGTTTGTGTCATAGCAGACGGTTACTTTCTGTGAACTTAGGAATCATTGCCTCCAACCAATCACAAATACCGGAATGTAACACACCTCCTTTAACACCCATTCTCATTCTCATTGCTTTCCGTCCAGAAACGGTAACCCAAAAATTGGGTCAAGCAGATGGAGCTTCACCTTCAGTAGTTCTACCAAATGAAGTATGACAAGAGCAGGATTAAGAGAATGTTACTACAAGCATTTAAGCCTTTCAGACTGAGCCAAGTCACTGTAGCCGCGTGCGTGCATGTGTGTGTGTGTGTGTCTCCATGTGCGTGTGTGCATATGTGTATTTTAAGTCCGCAGACTCCACCACAGTGTGCAGAGCAGAACTGGCTACTGGAAAGCAAGCTGATGCTTTTTAAGAAGTGCACACACGCATACGGAAGCCAGCCGGCGCGGCGGGTCGGTCGGTCAGGCAGGAGGGAGGGCGAAGGGAGGGTGAAGGTCTTAGCGGATGGCTGCCATAAAACACTCAAGCAACAGAAGTGGGCCAGGGCCAGCAAGACAGACATGCAGCCATAAGGGGAGGAAGAGGAGGAGGAGAGGCACAGTACAGGGCCAGCAAGACAGATATGCAGCCATACGTCCAGAAGAGGAGGAAGAGGAGGAGGAGGAGGAGAAGAGGCACAGTACAGGGCCAGGCAGACATACATGCAGCAAGAGGAGGGGGAAGAGGAGGAAGAGGAGGAGGAGAGGCACAGTACAGGGCCAGCAAGACAGACATGGAGAAGGAAGAGGAGCGGTACCATATAGGGAGAAGGAATGGATAGATAGAGAGATAGAGAGATAGATAGATAGATAGATAGATAGATAGATAGATAGATAGATAGATAGATAGATAGATAGATTGTGTGTGCACATAATTATACCGGTACATTAGGAGATGTGCATTAGGAGAGAGAATGTGTGTGTGTGCGCACGTGTGTGTGGCCACAGGCCGAAACATCACTTTCTCCTGTATATCGAGCTACAATACACTTATTTTGCTTCTCATATGCACACTAACACTCATACACGCAGGCGCACACAAATTCATGCAAGTGCGCAGCTCTATATCGCAATGAGCAGTGATAAAAACAGAGGAGGAGGAGGAGGAAGATCAATATACTGGGGATGAGCGAACAAGGAAAACCCCCTCTCGACAGCCAATCACAACGCTGATCAATACCCATCCCTAACCCCCCAGCCCACCGCCCTCCCTCACCATGGCAACAACAAGCAGCCATCATGGCCACACGCCTCCCTTAGCCTCCAAACACAGATCATCAGTCAGCAGACCAATGATTTGACTAAATAACAACAACAACAGAAACACTGTCCCAGATTGGAGCAGTGTTCGGCTTGAGATGTTTTTTTTCTTTCACTTGCCAGTATCCCAAAGGTGGCTCAGTACTAGTAATTCAGATTCAGGTTGATAGAGCAGGAAGATGATTGGTTTAATGATTTCACTACTAACCAATCAACAACAGAGAGTAGAGTGTTAAGCTTTGATTGTATTATGTATTTTTGCCTTTACCATGATCATTTACAACGGACCAGGGGGTTATGCCAGGGTGGTTTAGTAACAACACCAGGCCGAGTGAAATGTGATGGAGCAGTGAGATGAGCACTGCTGTTGTCTGGTTCCATCATCTCATTGCTGACTGGTCAATGCCAGGAGGAGTGGCAGGGCCCGATTATACACCTTTTCTGCCACTATTGTCGTTTACCATTCACCATGTCAGACAACAAGAGCATAGAACCACAAATTATATCTCGGCTTGGCGTCGGGCCAAATTACGAGACAGTTACTCCTTATTGTCTGGCTTCCCATTCACTGCTGATGTGACTGATATGACTTCCGATATTCACAATGGACACTTCATATGACTCCTGACGACTAAATTGTGACAGGACAGGCGAGTATTTTGTCAGGCGGTTGTAGGGTGTCGAAACAACCAACAAACGGTCTGTATTGTGAAATGCGGTCACATTCAATGTAGTCTTTATTGTGTGCACCTATGTGTACCGTGTAACATCAGAACTACCCATCCGATATGTATAGCTATGTAGACCGTTTTATATTGTCCATCAACAATAAACAAGCAGCGCATACTCTGAATGAGAACGCAATGCTATATGTTATGATGTTATATGTTATAATTGAATTATAAGGCCAGTAGTATTAGGGTAATAGGTAATTGAGCAGCGGAGTATAACCATGGCATTACTAGCAGTCACAAATGGGCCTTGCAGTGAATGCTATGATTTAGATTAGAATAGAGAGAGAGAAATGGGCTACGTCAATCAGTCTACTTTGGACCTTTTTAATGGTCGAGATCCAGCCCCTAATATGCCCTTTCCTGTGGAGCGCAGGAAGGGCTGGAGGTTGCCATGGATACCTTTGTCTGGCGGAGCGCAGCAGTAAAGGTGCAGATAGCCTAGTGACCTGAGACACGCAGATAGACAGGAGGCGAGGAGCACCACACACACGTACACAGGCATCCACACACACACACACACACGCGCACACACACACACACACACACACACACACACACACACACACACACACACACACACACACACACACACACGCACGCAGTACACATACACAAACACGCACAGTACACACACACAAACACACACAAATGCACACACGCACACTCCAGCACGTCAGAAAGAAAGAATAAGGAAATAAGGGTGAAGGAGAGCGCAAGATGGATGGAAGACATTTGCCGTTCATATTACTAGCCGTCCGAACATGACACACACGCACAGAAACACACACACACACACACACACACACCAGCAGCGAGTGGTAATTTAATCAGCGGTGAAGGGTTTTCTGGGAGGCCAGGCGTGCCACAAGTGCCCACTCCGCTCCGCAACACTCCTCTCCTCCCTCTACGCTGCGCTGTGCTGCACTACACTACCCTACGCCACGCTTCTCTCCTCTCCTCTCCTCTCCTCTCCTCCCCACTACACTACGGCATGCTGCTCTGCAGCGCGCCGCTCACGGCTGGATAGCTGGCACTCAGCCAACAGCCCGCAGCCAAGAGCCCAGCCAAGCTAACCCGCGCCACCCACTGACCCATTATCCCACTTCACACACATTACACACACAGCGGCTGGGCGTGCACTCACACAAATACACACCAACACACGTGCGCGTCGAACATTCACACAAACACACACACAGACACATAGACACAGACACATATGCTTTCACACACACACCAACACTCACTCACTCAGCCAGACAGGCACAAACACACACAGAAATATGCATACACGCGAAAGCAGGTGCCTTCACACATACAGTACACAAACACACAGGACACACACAGTACACACACACAGTACACACACACAGTACACACACACACACACACACACACACACACACACACACACACACACACACACACACACACACACACACACACACACACACACACAGTACACACACACAGTACACACACACAGTACACACACACACACACACAGTACACACACACACACACACACACAGTACACACACACACACACACACAGTACACACACACACACAGCGGAGTGCCAGACAAGGTGCACTGTATTTCACCTCTCCCTGCATCCGTTTCCCGGACAACTCCCCCGACCCCCACAGCTCTTCTGGCAGAGGCCAGCGGGGTCTGTCAAAGCCATTGCAACACACTGGCCTCACCCAGTGTGTGTGTGTGTGTGAGTGTGTGTGTGTGTGTGTGCGTGTGCGTGTGCGTGTGCGCTGCTGTTGACTATTTACTGTATTTGAATTGTATCGTTGATTGGGTCAGAGGTAGGCCCCCGAACATTTCTGAACATTTCAAGTGGGTTCCAAGTTGGAAAAAGTTGGGGGACCCGTGGTGTAGGGAGTGGACGTGGTTGGACTTTGGTTGAATCGGGGAATGTGGTTGAATCGGGGCTATTGTAATCAGAACCAGCATCAGCTTTATTTGCCAAGACAGACTTCCATACAGAATTTGACTCCGACAGATGTTAGGCCTCTACACATATCACACACACACACAACATAAACCATTCAGTACTTAACATAGTAGTGCCTTGCAATACAATACAAAACAATACCATAAATACAATAGACTATAAATCGATTCTTATTCAACAATTGATTCAAATTGCTACGTCAAAAGCTACATCGCAACTGCTACCAATGTAACTCCCTCTATTATGTAAGGTTACTGTTCTTACAGCAGTCACTGTACCTCAAACATGGGTGGGGGAGTTTGGAGGAGTCTCACAGCAGTGTGTGCATGTGAAATTTCAAACCTACTATTTGGTAGCAAAGGGCGTGTAGATGGTTTTGGGTGGTGTTTGTAGAAACCTCAAGGATATCAATCCACCTTTCACCCAGTGCCATCAATGTGTGTCTCTATTGTGTGCATGTGTACATGTGTGTACGTGTGTGTGCGCGCGCCTGTGTGTGTCTGTGCGCGTCCGAGTGTGTGTGCGCGCGTGAGGGCGCGTGCCTGTGTGTGCACGCGTGAGGGCGCGTGCCTGTGTGCGCACACTGAACATTCCCAGACAGACAGGTGTGGTCACTGTGTTGGTGGGTGAGGGTGGGGGTTGATGTACTAAAGAAGGCAATTGTGAAAGAGGAGGGAAACAGCGGACAGGTCTGTACCTGCAGCTCCACATGTCCACGCAATGCTCGTTAGCCCTGACTGAAGTGTGGGAGGGATAACAGCTGAGAAGAAGGACAAAGACATGTGAGAGGGGAAAATGGACAAAGATAAGAAAATGAGATCGCAGGGGTGAGGTCATCATGGCCGAGATATAAGCTGGGAGGTGTGACACACACACACACAGTCACTAGACTGGGTTGTGTTTTTTGAAGCATAGCTGTTAGCCACTTAGCAACTTGGTTAGTTGCCAATGGGAAATCACATTGCAAACACCAAAGTACACGTAACTAATGTAGTTAGCAACTATGGTTTCGAGAAATGCACTGCAGGTCTAGCCATACAATCATAGCAATTTCATTTTGGGGTCTGGCAAAGCCAAAATAAGACATGATTGCAGGTGGTGGTGGGCTCAGATTAAGTTTTAAAAAACGCATCTGATTTGAATGCTCATGTTACGCATGTTAACTGGCAACAAGAATAACCTCTGCCAAGAAGAACCAATCAAGACATAAGGTGAGGAGAAATGTCATCTCACTGGAGCTTTATGAATGGCTAGACGCACACAGACTCTCTCTCTCTCACACACACACCTAACCAAAATGTGAAACAGCTTGAGGGGGGACACTCTGAACACACTGTGGGATGTAGAGGTGAAGAGAGAGAGGCCCAAAAGCAGAGAAGCGGGAGATGTGGGAAGTGAGAACCATTACATGTGGTCAGAGGCCCTACTGGTCACCAGCCCCCACCCCCAATGCACTCACATGGGGGCTGTTTCAAGGTAGCATTTGGGGGCCCTGGGCAAATAGGGACCTTAGGCCCCTACGGTTCTGTTCAGATTTTTTTTACGGAGGGGACCAATCAAAACAAGGAGGTGGATGGCCGATTCTTTGGAATTTTTGGGTCACTGAAGTCAGGGAGTTTTTTTGTCCCTCACAAAGTTATCGACATAGTCATTCGGATACAAGTACAGTACATAACCAGTCAATACCAGGGGCGCCCTTTCGAGGGGGTGCCCTAGGCAATTGCCTAGTTGACTTTCCTTGTTGTGACAGGCCTGAGCAGACAGAAGATGTTCCTCAAGAAAGCAGAACAATATTACACTGACTTAGTTAGGCCTCACAAATACCAG
>NC_085878.1:47207487-47212487 GCF_034702125.1 Engraulis encrasicolus
CATATTCTCCAGTTATTTTGCGTGGGTTAAGGACAGTCGTAGTCTCCAGCCCCACAATACGCTGAGGCCACTGCTGCACAGTGATGAGTAATGACGGGCCAGTGAGCCGTGCTGCGGGGACGAGATCTGAAATGTCAAGCATCTGCGCTCATGTGTGTTGAACTACGGCTGACCTGGCCACAGGGCCACCTCACATCCCCCTGCTGCTTCTAACAAGTCTGTGTGGGGGGACATGCTGCGGCACTCACTGACAATCTGCCCTGAACAAAGTACATGTATGTCCCCCCCCTTTGATGTTCTTCTTTTGGGAACATTTTATTCTATCCATGTAACAACATGTAATATACAATAATGTAATAAATAACAAATGTTAAACAATGTCTATGTGTGTGTGTGTGTGTGTGAGTGGGGGGGGGGGCTTTCTGTTATGCTCACTGACAATCTATCCCTGAAAAAAATGCATGCATGTCTCAATCTTTTATAGTCACTGTGTGGTGCTTACGGACAAGAAACATGCAGTTAATGTTTTTGAGAACATTTTAAACAGTCTAATCTTTAGTTCATTCACATCAGGCAACAGAATGCATGATGGTATGTTCCGTACAAATCTGGTGAAACTCGAAATCTCATGGCGAATTTTTTTTCCTTTGCAGCATTCTGGACGATGTCACTCTGCTGTCATATCCAAAAAAAAAATCTAACTGAAAGCCTCAAGTGTAAGTATGTATGCATGTTATAAATTCTTGCTCATGGTGCTACACTTCTAGACCTAATTGATGTAACAGAGATGGTGTAATGAAGTGTAAAGCTTTTCTTAACAATGAGCTGCATTCCACACCTTACTGCACTTATTAATTTTTGGAGTACGCAGGTGTGCTGTGAAATTAATGTGCCTCTCAAGGAAGCAAGCATGCACACACACACACACACGCACACATGCACACACGCACACACCTGACAAATAACAGAGCTAGCAGAGAATGCCAATAAATTTGCAATCCCACTAATTTACAGTCGACTGTGCCTGTGCTCGTGTGCATGTGTGTGTGTGTGCACGTGCATACTTGTGTGTGTCAAGCAGATGGTCGAGCAATTCAATTCAGGAGGGAATAAGAGAAAGACAAGCAGTGGTTGGTGTGTGTGTGTGTACATGGATATATGGATGTACAGTCTGTGTGCGTGATGGGGGGTTGGTGAACAGTTAAGCACAGAGTCACACACACACACACACACAATTTAATTTATTGTTCAGATCCTCTGAGGAGGAACAGACTAGTTCTGCAGCTGACATCCTACAGCCCTGAACCCCTCACCTGCCCCCTCTTCCTCTCCCGGACAACCTTAATGATTCCATCCTTCCCCACCCAACGCACGCACGCACGCAAGCTCACGCAAGCCCACACACACACACACACACACACACACACACACATTAAATATTCCCTCCTCAGATCCTCCCAGTTAAACCACACCAGGTAAAGAAAAACGTAAAAAATCCACATATGAACTGATTGGGATTATCGAGTGCCATGGGGTGACAAAAGAACGATAACTTTTATTCATTATGGATTCATTCCCACTGAACCTGCTTCTTTAAAACACCACACCCTGTTAACAAAAACAGAGAGGCTGACAATGACTCCTGCAACTATGTTACTCCGCTAGTTCGCATACTCTGCCACAAGGCCAGGTGGAAGGGCACGAGTGACAATACTCAAGAGGACAAGCTCTGAGAGGTCAGGTCAGGAGGGATGGCCCCTTTTCAATGATGTGTGCGGCCGGCCACTATGGGGGCACCTGGAAACTCTGGTATTTCCTGCTCCTTCGTGGCTCTCATAAGAGTCCTACTGCCGAGAAAGGGGGGCAGTTAGGTGGCGTGGATGGGTGGGTGTGGAGGCAATATCAATCATTGGCCGTGACATGGTCATACAAATACAGATTGTTTGCGTGTAAGTGAGAGAGGAGTAGTGTGTGCAACCATACGCATGTTGAGTACATGCAATGTATAATTGTTGTGTGTGTGTGTATGTGTATGGGGTCCTCTCGCCCAACTACACTTTTGGGGTTTCCCGAAAAGTGTATTGCTGATGGATTAGGGATAGTTTTGGTTGGGACACAGTTTAGAACTCTTCAGTTGGGGTTAATATAAATATATATGCGATCAATAGAAGGGCCCCAACACAGAGCGCTAGGCAAGAATGCACGTGTGTACATACCGATGTGTATGTGTATGTGCGTGTGTGTGCGTGTGTGTGCGTGTGAAGATAGAGGACCCCGTCTTGTGGCATGCTGGGAAGTGGAAAGGGGCCTCATGTTTGTAACGTCCTACAGTAGGCGGGGAGAGGAGAGGAGAGGAGAGGAGAGGAGAGGAGGGGAGAGGAGGAGAGGAGAGGAGAGGAGAGGAGAGGAGGGGAGAGGAGGGGAGAGGAGGAGAGGAGGAGAGGAGAGGAGAGGAGAGGAGAGGAGAGGACTTATCCATCATTGCAGGCCTCCTAGGTGGTGCAGCAGAGGTTGACCCCAGAGAGCTCTTGAATCTTACTGCTGCCTGCTACAGTGCTCATTGGGTTAATCCACCTCAATATCAGAAGTATATTGCAACGAGATAAAATGGACCACCTAAATATTTTAATTGCTCAAACTAACACTGATATCTTGGTTTTATCAGAAACTTGGCTGAAGAGTGAAATTGATGACTCTGAAGTCAACCTTTCAGGCTACAATTTATTTAGAATTGACAGGGTTGGGAGGGGTGGGGGTGTGGCTATTTACGTGAAGTCACATTTTTCTGTCACATTTCTGTATTCCTTAAGTGAACCTAAATCCTTTGAATTTATTGCACTCAAGGTTCATTATGGCACCAATAACAACTCCTTCATAATAGTTGGGATCTATTGATTCTAAATCCATAGATCAGCTGGCAGAATTGATATCTAGATTCACTGACTCAGAAGTTCTAGTTCTTGGGGATTTTAATATTGACTGGCTAACTGATGCCTCCAAACATCTTAGAGATGTTTTCTCGAGTCTATTTTTGGATCAACTTATTAATGATCCAACAAGACCAAACTCTAAGAACCTTAGCAAATCATCTCTTATTGAATCTACTTTTTACAAAATAAGATGAACAAAATTAGCGCAAGTGGTGTTTTTGATTTAGGGTCAGCGACCACTGTCCCATTGCCTGTATTAGGCACAGCACTCTAACCAAAGCACTGCCTCACATTTTGGTTAAAAGAACTATGAAAACATTTTAATGAGCAAGCTTTTTTAAATGATCTCTATGAAAGTGACATTCATCTCACAACTGAAATTCCTGATGCTGACTTGGCTCTACAGTTTTTCTCAAACTCATTTATTTGCACTGTTGACAAACATGCACCTTTTAAAAAGATAAGAGTAAAAAGTAGAACAAACCCATGGTTCACCCCTGAACTCTCCTCTCTTTTTCAGTCAAGAAATAAGGCTTGGTCATTAGCAAGGAGGAGCAAGGATGCCTCCGACTGGCAAGTTTTCAGGAAAAATCAGGAACAGATGTACATTATCTGTAAGAAAGGCTAAATCTGACTATTACTTTAACCTTGTCTCTAGTTCGTACTCAGATCCTGCAAAAATTCTGGAAGGCTGTAAATTACAAAAACAATAAATCTGTTACACCTATGCCTTCTTCAATTAACGTTTGATGATTGTCTACTACAAGACAAATCAGACATTTGCAGTGCTCTTAACAAACATTTTTCTTTAGCCAGTCAAAGTTTTGACAATAGCAATAATCATTCCTTTATACCTAGGGCTGGACATGATATGCGTATCAGAGACAATGTCAGAGACGATGATCTGGAATTCAGGCTTCATCCTGTGTCTAAGCATACAGTGCTATCTGCTTTATTAGCAATTGATAGTCGCAAATCCACTGGAGAAGACCAGCTAGATCCCCTTTTTCTTCGCACTGCGGCATATATAATAGCAGAGCCATTATTGCACATTTTTAATTTTTTCTATTTCCACTGGAGTTGTCCCTANACTATGGAAATTTGCACACATTACCCGTTGCACAAGGGGGGTGATAAGACTGACCCTAACAACTATCGACCAATATCCAAGCTACCGTGTCTCTCAAAAATACTAGAGAAGTTGGTAAAATGATCAGCTCAAAAGAATTTCTAAATACCAATAATATTTTGAGCCCTCTCCAATCAGGCTTTAGGCCTAAACATAGTACAGTTACTGCTGCTACTAAAAGTAATGGATGATATTTATCACTTCTCTTGACAAGAAAAAACATTGTGCTGCCATCTTTGTGGACTTATCCAAAGCATTTGACAACCGTGGACCATTCTCTGCTTCTACAAATTCTGCTCTGGTATTGGTTTTAATGCAGAAGTGCCTGTAAATGGTTCCAGAGCTACCTTTCAAACAGACACCATACTGTAAAATTGGGTAATACTCAATCTGACCCCCTGCTAATAACCAAGGGGGTCCCACAAGGTTCAGTATTAGGTCCGGTGCTCTTCACCATGTACATAAATAGCATACTTTCTCTCCTTTCCAACTGCTCTATTCATCTATATGCAGATGATACAATTTTGTATTGTGTTGCAGATTCTGTACAGCTAGCCTTGGAGAAATTGCAGCAGTCTTTTAATATCCTACAAAATGCCTTCATTAGTCTTTAAGCTTCTACTTAATGTAAGCAAGACTAAATGTATGGTCTTTACTCGATTAAGCATGGCATGAAAAATGATTTTAATATATCTACTTTAGATGGGTGTTATTGAGAGAGTATCACATTATAAGTACCTGGGAATCTGGCTAGATGACAAGTTCACATTCAAGAAACATACTGACTGTCTTGTCACTACGCTCAGACAAAAGCTATCTTTCCTGCACAGAAATAAATATCACTTTCCTGTTTTCTGCAGAAAAAAGTTAATTGAAGCTACTTTTCAGTCTTCCCTTGACTATGGTGATATTATTTACAGACATGCACCACTCTCTAATCT
>NC_085878.1:47217487-47219987 GCF_034702125.1 Engraulis encrasicolus
GTGTGTGTGTGTGTGTGTGTGTGTGTGTGTGTGTGTGTGTGTGTGTGTGTGTGTGTGTGTGTGTGTTCATTACATCACCATTCTGTTACCATCAACATGAAAGAATGCAGAGTTCTAATGCATTAGAGGGGGTTGAGAATCATTTCTCCACATTTACCAGCAGAAAGGGTCAGGAGAAACACCAAACAACAAACATCAGAGGAAAACAATACATCTAAATAAAACATGTATACAAGAATACGGACAAACCTTTTTAATTCATTGAAGGTAATTAAGCTGAGCGTGATTTTTTGGTAAACAATCGTTCATTTCAATAAAATTGAATCCAACAGAAAGGGACACACCTTGAATCCAAATGTTTTTTT
The DNA here is from genome assembly GCF_034702125.1 of Engraulis encrasicolus. Lineage (NCBI taxonomy): Eukaryota > Metazoa > Chordata > Actinopteri > Clupeiformes > Engraulidae > Engraulis > Engraulis encrasicolus. Next base: position 47,217,853 of record NC_085878.1, read on the forward strand.
ATTATTTCATGTGCACTGTGTTGCATACTGAGGAAGGCACACACGCCGAAATGCATCTGCAAGGTGCGCCCCTTTCTGTTGAATTTATGTGTTTCATTTGGGCCAGCACCCTTACAATGAATCAAGAAACACAGAGTGAAGCCTGCTACCTGCTATAATGAATACAATTAAATCCTTAATGATTGCGTATACATGCAGCCCAGTATCCCGAATATGATCGGGATATTAAGTATCCCGAATTTGCGTTTGAGCATATAAACACGTCAGTATCCCGAATAAGCCCTTATTCGGGATACTGAGAAATCGGGATATGCTAGGTGGAGTATTCCGACAGAAGCCGGGATACTGCCGCATGTAAACACCTTATCCCGGATACAGGGGCTTCCCATAGAACGCTGTCGCTGGTATCCAGGCTACACACATTTGAAGAGAATTCTATAAAGGCCAAGAATGTTGACTGGGATATTACGTTCTGTGCTCATATAAACACCTTATCCCGAATATGATCATAACCGGGATATGCCTCATATTCGGGATACTGAACTGCATGTATACGCACTCAGTGTCTCTAGGTTGGCAGAGTGGCTACATGAGAGAACACATTCTTATTGCATGGTTACCACCGACAACTGGTGATACGACTCCAAATATCTACCAATTGTTTGGCAAAATCAAGGTAATTGTGACACGCTAATCTTAGTGTTGAGCTGTAACAGAACATCACAGACAAAACAAAATTGTTGGTCATGAAATACGCAATTCGCCAAATGTCCAAGATCATAGACATTCAATTGTGCTGAAATTAAGTAATGTGAACAGGACATCACAAATAGCACAGCTTTTTAAAGTAAAGTAAGTAAGAAAGTAAGAAACGTAATATCAATTCTTTGTATGGTCAGTGCATGTAAAGAAATTGATAATAAAGCAGACTTGACTATAGGCAACATACAAATACCGCAAATGTTTTATACTGTTGAAATGCATATTTCGGGCACTTTTTGAATACTACAAAACAAATGGTGACGTTTATTTATGAAAGGGCTGGAACCATGGATTCCTGTGTGAAATGGTATTCCTCGTTCCCTCATCCCAAGAAGACATCGGTTATGGCAGTTTACCTACACACATGTACACATACAAATAGATGCACACACAGAGCCCCACCCCACCCCACCTCCCCAACACAGACACACACCCACACCCACACCCACACCCACACACAGGAATTTCAAGCCTAGTCTGTCACCTACTCACTTACACTGTGAAAAGCACACATGGAGAGAAAGACACACACACACAGACACACACAGACACACACAGACACACACACACACACACACACACACACACACACACACACACACACACACACACACACACACACACACACACACACACACACACACACACACACACACACACACCACAACCCCCCTCTCATACAACCCCAAACAGGAGGCCCCTCTAAACCAGCAGCAACAGATGTCAGAAACCCCTGGGAACCAAACAGATATTATAACAACTCTCTCTCTCTCTCTCTCTCTCGTTCTCCTCCTCCTCTCCACCCCCCCCCCCCCTCCTTCTCTCTCTCGCTCTCTCATGCACTTGATTTTTCTCCCCCTCTTTTTCTGTCTCTCCAGCAGTTTACCCATCTATCTTACTCTCTCCCTTGCTCTCTCTCTCTCTCTCTCTCTCCTCATATTCCCTTGCCTTTACTCATGTCCCTTCCCAGCCCCTGGGCCAACAATGAAATAAAGGATCACCAATCAGGCTCTGACAGGCCATATACATACAAGGCAGCAAATACCACTGCTCACACACACACACACACACACACACACACACACACACACACACACACACACACACACACACACACACACACACACACACACACACACACACACACACACACACACACACACACCCTTTAGTAAGCCAGTGATGGGAGTGTTATCTGTTTGAAGAGAGTTAACTCTTTAATTCTGTCTGGAATGTTTCCTTTGGGTGGGGCCGAGCTGCTGCCCCCCAGCCTCAACACACACACACACACCTACTCCCCTCTCCCACACTTCATTACCCTACTAAATTCAATACCTCTATTTCAGGGCTTTGTGGAATCTTCCACACAGAGC
>NC_085878.1:47232487-47312487 GCF_034702125.1 Engraulis encrasicolus
AGCAGGGGAGGAGAAGAGAAGAGGATGAAGGAGGATGAAGGAGGGTGGCGGCGGCGGGGGGGGCACATGAAGAGAGGAAGCCACAAAGACGTCAATAGCCTGCCATAAAACCATCCCCTTCAAATGACCACTTTTAATGCCACACACACACACACACACACACACACACACACACACACACACACACACACACACACACACACACACACACACACACACACACACACACACACACACACACACACACACCCCTCTTGTGCTTTGAGGCTTGCTATGCATGAAAGCATAGTTTGGGAGGGATGCATAGTTATAGCAGCTATGTTTTGACCAGTCTATCCTGCAATTACTCCACAGACACAGGAAGCATGATGTCTCTTCCACTGCAATGATCATCGCACCATGTGACCCACCAGCCAGCCAATCATGGAACACATTAGCTCTCACATTACCATAAGTGACTGGAGTATTTTCGAGTTTTAATGTAAAGTTTATTGTAAAGTTCTGCTACAAGTTCTATTTTCTTTTGCATTTGTTTTGTATAAACAAACCATACAGAAAAGTAGTACGTTTCTATGCACATATATAGTGTATACAAAGGAGGGTTAAAACAATGACTGGAAGAGTGGAAAAAATTGAATGTATGTAGGTCAAACATGCTTCTGACAGGGCTGTTTGACGTAGTTGATGAGTCCTAGCTGCTCCTGAAAGGGCCTTGGAATGTCAACAGAGAGGGCCCAGTCCATTTTCATCTAACTAAACAAGCGTCCATTAAAATAGTGCCTAAGCCTGAAAACCGACTCTGTCAAAAAGCTGGACAAACACAAGGCGTTTTAGAAAAATTACAACTTTGACCTACAAGCCAAGCCGACGCGGTGGAGTGAGACACAAAACTGTCCAGAGTTCTGTCTCGGTTTAACACACTGTGACAAGGTCGTCCTAGACCTATTTTTCCATAGGCTGAGATAAGGGTAGACTTTTAGGTTTATTAAACTATGCCTACTAACTAGTCCGATGAGTCATGTAAACAAAACAAAAAATAATAATAAAGGCCTAGCGTGGCTACATTTCTGCTCAATGGCTATGGGGGTGTCATCGATCAATTCGTAGTGTCCATACGCAAATCGAACATAATTTGTAAATGCAAAGCAAGGTTTACAGTATACTTATTATTATTATTATTATTTTTTACAACAACCTAAAGTGGTTTAAACGTCAAGAGGTCAAATACATATTTATTAAAATAACAACACAGGCCTACTGTATATTAGGCCTATATTGCAATGACGAAAGTTTGTTTTTATTATAGGCCTACATTATATAAATAACAGATGAACTCCATCTGTGTCCACGGAATAGAGAAGCGTAGCCTTTACGCATAAAGTTCACTTTTGATCAAAGCAAAAGCCCACAGCCCGTCCTAATCAAAGCAACATGCGATGTGTTCGACAGATGCATATGGCGGTGCTCCAACAGTCCATGAATGAGGGTAAACAGACGACAGTAGCACACACATGGGGTGTGGAGCTTTCACAAAATGTAAAGCGAATAAGAAAAAGTCAACTGCGTTATAAGTCAACGGTCCATGACTAAAAACTTTTTAGAAGAGAAATAAGCCCAACTTGGATCTAAAAATATGACAAATGAAGAATGTAAACCACGCATGCAACTAAATGTCGACAGTTACGTTCGTAATACATTATTGTACGTTCATATTTTGAAATATTCATATTTATTCTCTACCTTACCCCGTAGGTCTTGTGTAGCCGACAACACAACTGTTCTGGTTCTCCAGGAGACTGGAATCAGGATTACAACTCGCTATGGGCACAGCGCCAAAGAGCAGAGCCTCTACTCACCATTTGCGCCTTGCTGCTACCGGAATTGTCCACCATCCCTCTTTCGTGGGGTTACCCTTTTTCCCTCTTCTCTGGCACACTCGCAATAACTTGCCGTGTGATTGGGGAACCGTGCATGCACAACTGGGGGGTTAAAGTCGTCCTAAACAGAAACGCAAGCGTCGCTTCGCCCGCCAAGTTAATCAGCCCTCGTTTTGCAATTTCAGAGAGGACGGAAAAGAAAAAGAGTCTCTAATCTCATATCTCGAAACGCCTAGCGTTGAGGCTGTAACTCCCTTGACTCGATTTTCCTACCCCAGAATTACACCCCCCGCTTAAGCGTACATCAATAGGACCCGCCCAGCGACAGCAACAAGTTCCAGAGTTCCTACACTGCTACAGTCACAGGTTAAATAGTTACAATGTCGCATAAATGTATCTATGACATTTCCACTAACACATTACTGACTTGGTAATGCAAATGGTTCTCCTTATTTCAATGGGTCTACATTTTAATGTCGTACAGTATCACGGTATCCCCTCGCACGCACATTGGTCGGGAGGACGAACACAGTTCGGCCCGTCACGGGTCATTTTGTACAGTGATGGCGCTTTCATTTGCCTATCACACTACTGGGTGTCATTAAAATTTAAATGTCAGGCTTGCTTGATAGAGTTCCAAGTGACATTTATAGCACTGTTGTACTTAAACTGCCTACAACCCAGCCGAACAGGACATAGGTCGCGCGCAAGGCCCGTGGAGTCACGGCGGTGTATGCTGCTGTTACGCACGTCTAACCAGAACTCATTCGAAATCCAAACTGCTTGTAAGTATGGTTTTAGCTCTTTTTTATTAAGATTAAATGTTTTGTACATTATTTGTATGTCAATTAGGTTAGGCAGTATGGCCTCAATGGGAATGAATGTCACCAAAATGGCACGCGTACGCCACCTGCTGTCTATGACATTACTTGACAACTTTTGGGAGAACATGTGACATGGTCTGCAAAATATCCTCACCATTAATCTGAAATCTTCCATTACATGCAATTAACACACACACTCACACACTCTCTCTCTCACACACACACACACACACACACACACACACACACACACACACACACACACACACACACACACACACACACACACACACACACACACACACACACAGTGCTCTAGTGCTAGTCTGAAAATCAAATCCAATATAACTTACAGCAGCGTTGTTGTGTAGACTGGTGTGAAGTAAAGGTTACGCTTGGCAGAAGAAGCTAGTGTGTAGGAAAAGGATGAAAACAAATTGAGAATTATTGAGAATGTAATGTGTGCTGCTGCCTTGGCCAGGGCTCACTTGAAAAAAGAGATTTTTTGAAAATCTCAATGTGAATTTGTTCCCTGGTTAAATAAAGGTAAAACATATACATATATATTGTAATTATGGGGATATCAGACAGGTGGGAAACAACACATGGCAGATTTTATACACGGCATTGTCTCAATGGACTCGACAACTCTTGACTTTATGAAATTCTGCCTTGTGACAGGTATGACCCCTGAATCTCTGTAATGGCAATGATGTCAGCTTTTGTACATCTGCAAATTCCTTTTCGTAAGTTTGCATGGCCTATTGAACGTGTGGAGTACTTCTGTTCGCGTGAACATTGAGTGTGTCCACCAACACTGTGCACATGATGAAGTGAAGACAAAGGACATGATGACACACACAACAAGACAGAAGGGTATTAAACAGTGTCACAGCTAACACAAAGGGGTATTTAATTTGGATCTTGGATCTCTGTTTTTACATACTCTATGCATTACGCTAATAGAGTTATCAGTTTTGTAATGTGCACCCCTATGATCGCACACTACGAAGATGCCATGGGTCCCCATTCCGTTCACTTTTTCTGGATCACGGGTGCTTCTCTCACAAGGCTGACTTGAATACAAAGTATGTCTTATAAACATTTTTCTTATACAAAGAAACCAATTAACAGCTTGTCCATCATTGCACTGATAAACTCCAGAACTTTGTTGGATTGACTTTTGATGCACAGCAATACAGTATAACAAAGTCACCCCATAACCACTCAGCGGCGCCATATCACAGTGGACTGTGAACAATTTTCTCCCCAAAACATTAACATATTATAATGATAGGCCTATCAATAAAGACAATTGGATATGTTTAGATGTTTGCTTTGCTTATTCCTTATAAGGTGTGGTTGATGGGATCATTTACAGTAAAACTTCAGATGTTCTGATTCAAATAAAATGTATATATGGAAGCCTTGCTCACAGACATGCATATATTTTTTGCGGGAATATACATCTTCTTAGTTGTTTTCCAATCCCTTTGAGATACCCTGCTCAGCCAAAAGAGTGTTGCCACCAAAAAAGGTCACACAATATTTTTTTGTTGCTCTGCCTTTATCTTTGACCATGAAACCTTTTGCTGTGGAATTGTTATGATAAGTGTCTGCAATGCCAAAAGATTTATTTCCATACAAGGTTCCACTGATTTTTAACCAAGCTCTTACATTGATGATGATAGTCTATCTTATACGCAAAGCCTTCTCCAGAACATCCCAAGGATTGTCAATTGAGTTAATTAAGTTCTGGACTCTGTGGTGACCAACGTATGTCGAAATATGATTTCTCATGTCATGCTCTCTCTCATGCTGACACGTGTTTCCACAAATTGAGCCTGATGAATCCTGCCATTGATGGAATAACCCGGTAATTGACTGTGTTCAGGTAGTCATCTGACCTCATTCTTTGAGACATACAGTGCCCTCCATTATTATTGGCACCCCTGGTTGAGATGTGTTTTTTAGCTTCCAATTATTATTATTTTTCTCTAAATAATATGGGACCTTAATGGAAAAAAAGAGAAAAATCCAACCTTCAATACAAGTGCATTTATTCAGTGGGGAAAAAATCCCACATAAAGAAATAATTATTTGACATCAAATAATGTGTGTCACAATTATTAGCACCCCTGTTGTTAATATTTTGTACAACCCCCTTTTGCCAACAAAACAGCACCTAATCTTCTCCTATAATGTTTCACAAGATGGGAAAAGACAGAAAGAGGGATCTTCAGCCATTCCTCTTTGCAGAATCTCTCTAAATCATCCAGAGACCTGGGTCCTCTCCTCTGTACTCTCCTCTTCAGCTCACCCCACAGGTTCTCAATGGGGTTGAGGTCTGGGGACTGAGATGGCCATGGGAGGAGCTTGATTTTGTGTCTGGTTAACCATTTCTGTGTAGATTTGGCCATATGTTTAGGGTCATTGTCTTGCTGAAAGACCCAGTGACGACCCATCTTCAGCTTTTTGGCAGAGGGCAACAGATTTTGATTTAAAATGTCCTGGTATTTCAAAGCATTCATGATGCCATGCACCCCAACAAGCATCCCAGGGCCTTTGGAAGCGAAACAGCCCCACAGCATCACTGACCCACCCCCATACTTCACAGTGGGTATGAGGTGCTTTTCAGCATGCGCATCTTTCGTGGCACGCCAGACCCACTTAGAGTGTTTGTTGCCAAAAAGCTCAATCTTGGTCTCATCTGACCAAAGCACACGGTCCCAGTTGAAGCCCCAATACCGCTGGGCGAACTCCAGACGTTTGCATTTATGATTGTGGGTGAGGAAAGGTTTTCTCCGTGCATGCCTCCCAAACAGCTTGTTGGCGTGTAGACAGCGCCTGATGGTTGATTTGGAGACTTTGTGACCCCAGGATGCTACCATTTGTTGTAATTCTGTAACAGTGAGCTTTGGAGATATTTTGATTTCTCTTACCATCCTCCTCACTGTGCGTGGTGGCAAAATAAACTTGGGTCCTCGTCCAGGCTTGTTTACCACTGTTCCAGTTGTTTTGAACTTCTTAATTATTCCTCTCACAGTAGATATGGGCAGCTGCAGTTGAGTGGCAATCTTCTTGTAACCTCTGCCTGACCTGTGAAGGTCGACGCACATCTGCCTCACTTGTATGCTGTGTTCCTTTGTCTTTCCCATGTTTAAGAGTGGATAAGAGAAATGGCCTCGGTGTCACGTCATATTTATACCCCAGGGAAACAGGAAGTGATGAATTACTAATTAAATGTTCCTACATACTCTGGTAAACTTTGTAAACTACTGTAGAAATGACAGAAATGCTTCAATTATATTTATTTCCTGGGAATTGTTAAGGGTGCTAATAATTGTGGAACAGGTGATTTAATGAAAAATAATTATTTTTTAGTCAGGGATTTTTTTTTATTTTCCTACAATTCATTTGAGTTGAAGGCTACATTTTCCTAAAATTTTCAGTGTGACAGTATTCTTCTGCAATAAACACTGAATTTATTTTAAGGCTTTTAACACATCTCAACCAGGGGTGCCAATAATTATGGAGGGCACTGTATACTGTTGCTATGGCACCAAATGTTTCATTGATTGCAGATGCAATTGAACAGACTAACATGTTTTCCTCAACTACAGGATGTGTCTTTTAACATGGTTGTTCAAGAAGCAATTCATTGCATCAGGGTCGTTCAAGGAGCATGAGACATAATTTTCACTCATGGATTGGTCACCATACCAGACCATAGCCCTATTGAGAATATTCTGATCGCACTAGAGAAGGCCTTGCACAGCACTACAAATCCATCAGTACAAGATCTTGTGACATTGCACACACTTTTCAAAACAATGCCTCAGCAAACCTGTACCATAATCTAAAAGCTCAAGGCACTCCAATGATATATTTAGTGTGTCTGACCTTTTTCGGTGACATTTTTTGCAGTGTACAAACTATATCGAAACAATACTTGTTTTAGCACTGAACAAAAAAAAAAAATAGAGAAACCTCTGAGACAAGATGGCTGGATATTCTGATGGCAAACATATTTGTGTTTTTATTCATCATAACAAAACAATATTCATAATTAAATACAAATATAAGTGTGGTCAAACTAAAAAAAAACAATAGTGTCCCAAGCATATTGCACAGCTGCATTAGGGCAGTAGGGTAATAGCATACCAGGTGACAGACAGAAAGATAAGGAGGCAAGAGTGTCATGTGAGTTTGCATAGCTATTTCAGGCCAGAGCGCTGTGCCGAACCCCTTGGAACACACACACACAACCATATGACTGCAGTCATTATATACGTATCTAGATATAGGTGCAAGTGTAAATATGTACATTGCCAAAGCCATCAAGCTCCCCACACATCTTTAATGCCAAATGCCACACTGATTCAGAGATGTATAAAGTACAAGCACTGTTATGAATGTTATTACAATCCAAATAGTATTATATTACATAGTAGTTGCTTGTAACTATGTAGTAATGTAGTTGCTGAACTTTGTAATATCAAAGCAGCTACTGTGTCCATGGTAGCGAATTCTAGAAGCCTTCCTGTTCCTTAGCCCTCTCTCCAATCCCTACCTACACTCCCTCAAACCCTTTCTGGTTTTGTCCCCAGTGTGGATGGAGCATACATAGTTGCAACTAATAGATGCTATTAGTGCTGTTACATCTATGACAGAACTTTTTACTTCTACTTTATACACCTCTGCAATGATTGCACTGATCTTGCCTTTTGAGAGGGAGACTGATGATGGATGGGGTTGTCTTGCGCAGCAGGCAAGACTAGAATTGCTGCATTCTTTAATTACAGGAAGTGAATTGGTGCAGGGGGTTGGAGATAAGAACAGAACTGCAGGACCACTTCCTGATTTCTGTGGCATTCTTCTTTCTCCTTCATTGTCACAAATTCTCTGACAAGCATTGTGACCCATAGTTTTTTTTTTTCCATCTTCTTTTTTTTTATTTCTGTAACAACAGGAGGCAGCATAAGGCTTAGGACTGGTGTGCCTGACCTTTTTTTTTTACGAGCGTGGATGAAGCTTAAAACAAGAATGAACAGATAATGAAATCACAGTATTCTTCCAACACTGATTTAGTTTAAGCAGTGCATGACCAAAAGTAACATGGTGTGATAAACTGAGACGAAATCAAACATATTAATTGGCCGTTGACAGATTCTCACTGTAGTGACACCATTTTTTGTCTTAGGCAACTGTAACATTTTCCCCCATATCCATTTAACGTCTGACTAAAAGACCGGTCGTGATTTTTTGCAGGGGGCAGTACAACAATTACACTGACCATCACAACCCAACTCACAACTAATGCAACAGATTATGGAAACAACAGACGTCACTTTTATCCGGAGTTTCTCTCTGTCTGAATGTCTTCACCACTCAGTCAAGAGATGCTCAATCCAAGTGCTCAGGTATGGGAATCTGTGCGAGTTTATTTCACACAGTTCATAATAAAGCTTTTTTTTTTCTTCTGTGTGGGGTAATAATAGGCCCCTCACAAATCCCTTAAACCCTTGGGAATGTTCTGACTAATATTAAAGCTTGTACAAATAAACAAACAAACATAAAAACAAACAAATAAGACATGTATGTACGAGTGGAAAGAACAAGGCCCAGGAACTGTCGATGGGTCCGAATAGACTTATGGTGATAGATGGATGGGAAAAACTCCCTTAAAATATGCCATTTTGTAGACTATAACATTAAAGGGGCTTTTAAGACCCTTAAATCCAATAAGATTATATGCATGAGTTTGCTTCTGGGCTATGCGTCACTGTGAGACAAATGTAGACTTAGCAACCGCACCACAACTCCAGGCCACAGTGTTCATTAAAACACATAGGACACACCAACATGCACGCAACATGCCTACACAAACATGTACGCACACTCACACAAGCAACCTCAAACACACGCACGCACGCACGCACGCACACACACACACACACTTACAACCGCAAACACTTACACACTCAGTGTCCACTGCCGCTTAAAAGAATAGCAATACCTTTTTTTAAACATAAAAAAGCCTACAAACCCTCAGGAATCGTGTTCCCCCAGTAACATCAACAAGACTCCTCTGCAGGACCTCATTAACCTCAACAGCACACCAAGGCAGCACAGCAGACAGGTTAACAGGCCTTGCTCCCCACCGCCCTCTGGTGGATGGAACCAGAAGGCCGCGTGCCAGTGAGGACAGTCCCTCGTTGCATCGCTAGCAGCTGTAGTGTCTGTGGTAACAATAGTGGCAAGCCCCCCCGCCCGCCTCCTATCCCTACACTCCCTCAAAGCCTTTTTTTTTTCTCCCCAAGTGGACGGTGCGCACCACAGAGTCAAGTCCAAAGTTCAGAGGTCAAAGGTGAAGTTGAGGGCCAGGGCGGTAAGGGTGGAGGGGTGAGGGGTCTGAGGGGAGAGGGGGCCTGAGGTGAGTGGCGCGGTGGGGGTTACTGCAGGGAGCAAGAGGGGCTGTCGGCGGCGCAGCAGCAGACGGAGGAGCCCATGGGCTTGGGCGGGATGAGGTCCAGGTCCTCGTCGTCCGGCATCTCGTCCAGGTGGTAGCCGTCCTTCAGCAGCTGCTTGTTTAGGTCGGGGTGCACCTGACAGAGACGTAGAGAGAGTAGGGGCATTGAATTCTTACTATCTCTGGTACGGCGGAGGGAGGTGTGTATTTATCAATGAGAATACATTATGATATACGATCGATGGTTAAGATTAAGATGTGGTAACGTCGAAACATCGGTTCGCCATTGCTCTAAGTAAAGGCAGAAAATAATCTTCACACGCAGTATTTCTTAAAACGGGTATGGTAGCAATATGTAGAAACAGCACGCAGAACAAAATTAAATCCATCTTTTTCGAAGCATAGTATATTAAAACAGAACTAGCTCAGAAGCATGCTTGTTCGGTCAAAGGATTCCTTTTGATATAGGTGGGCTTTCAATCCAGCCATCTTCAGCATAGGGACGTAACTACAAATATTTTGGGGTCAATTTTCCCTGTGCTCACTTCTCATGTATTCCCTATTTAGTACATGAACTCACCTCTGCTGAGGAGTAGCCAGAGGAGTACTGCGATTCCAGCTCCACATCACTGTCAACACAACACAGAAAACCTCCATCATTATTAGGAAGTGGTCATGACAACACACACACACACACACACACACACACACACACACACACACACACACACACACACACACACACACACACACACACACACACACACACACACACACACACACACACACACACACACACACACATCGTTGAGAAAGGAACCATATCGCTATAAGCATAAACAAAGAAAGTTCATCATTAGGGAAGAGGACCATGTCAGAATAAACTGAAACAAAACATAAACACAAGAGAACATAAACAAAAGGTTATCACTATTTATCATGTCACTAATAATAGACACAAAGAAGGGTCCTTAATATGAACAAAGGGGCCAACATGTGTGCATGCACGTCTCTCCACACATCAAACTTCTCCTGTGTCAAACTATGAATGACAGCTTTCAGAGAAAATATCAACAACAAAAAAAGAGATTTTGGAGAGAACTCTATCCTAAACACACTTTTTTTCAATCCCAATCTACAGAATGTTAGAAAAAGCACAACTACAGATATCAGTGAGATCTTCAGTGAGTAGAATGATGCCACTGGGAGTGTCCATGCTAAGCAGTGGCCCATTAAGAGAGCTGGACATGCTCCTCTGCCAGCCATAAGTACTGCACCTGTCCGAGTCCAGAGACACCAGAGTCTCGTCTGCATTCTGGCTCAGGGCAGCGTAACCCTTGTTAAACTTGACACTTCTGCAGAGAGAGAGAGAGAGAGAGAGAGAGAGAGAGAGAGAGAGAGAGAGAGAGAGAGAGAGAGAGAGAGAGAGAGAGAGAGAGAGAGAGAGAGAGAGAGAAAGAGAGAAAGAGAGAGAAACAGGGAATACAAAATGAAGCTCTCTTTTTGGAGTACAACATGGCAGTCTGGCACACAAAGCAAAAGCTGACAGTTGGGTTCATGTTTCCATTTTTGACGTATCTCAAAGTCATAACTTCTTTGCATAAGTCAACAAAGTAATGAACAAACAAAACATACAGGTCATTACATACAGTACATGTAAAACACTATGCTAAAAGTATAAAATTACAATATAGCAGTAACCTTTTTTTACCTATTTGTCTATTCACTAAGACAATATGGGCAGTCAGTTCTGCCACAAACATCACTTATGAATGTCATGGGATTTATCCATGTTCGTCATTACGTGTTGGGTATACAAAAAAAAAAAAAAAAAGACTTTATGTGCAAAACCTGAATGTTAAGGTGCAATATGTTGTAGAAAAAAAGACAATAACAACATTGAAGTGTGAAGCTCTGAGAGCTCTACAAGTTCTACTGTGTATCTGTTTGTTTAGCTTGTACATGTCGTAGAGCTGACAGCCTGTAAAAACAATAGGGTTGATTAGCATCGCCCTCTTAACATTCCTTCATGTTAAGAATGCAATCCTACAACCTTCTGCTTCCCCATTACACCACCTGACCTTGCAAACACGCAAAATTACCATGTGAGTGTCTCAAGGGTCATTTAGACAAAAATCCATAGTTAATCAGAATTTAAAGTTAAATTAAAGTTTCTATAGTGACTGTCCAAGAAGACCATGAAGATTGCAGCAAACATTTATACATCCCTCTTCCTGCTTTCTATCTGATTGCAACCCAAGATGGTTCTGATGCTCTGGATGACAGTCATGAGTCTGCTGGGCTGAGATAGATGCACTGTAAATTGTGGTGGTGCGTGTCTTTTTAGATTGTGAGTCTCGTGAAGGTGTTGCGTGCTGGAGTGGGGGATGAGGCCTTACTTTTTGACCCTGGGCTGCTGCAGAACCGGTCCTGAAGACGCAAAGCCTTTCTTCTTCAGGGCTTTGCGTGCCATCTCTCTGTGCTTCTCTATAGGGTCAACAAGTAACAAAACAGCACACAAATTATCAAATAAATAACAACAAAATCAAATAAATAACAACAAAACAAAGTTAACAAGAAAACAAGTAACAAGAAAAACCTTATGAACAACAATGTAACAGAATCTACAGGCCTCTCATGTGATGCAATGACAAAAAGATAATTTTCTCAGGAAATAGGCCCATCACATGGGCATTTTGCAAAGCTGTGCAATGCATGTCTTATTATTTAAACATCATGGTATGTCAAAAATTCTATTGGCCTACCACACAATACGCATCCCTGACAATGACAACCAGCAAACCACAAACCATCACATTGTTACGTGGACTATGCTCAATGGCATCTGATTTGGAGGTGCCATTTGAATGAATGAACACACAAACATGCACACACGGGTCAAAGACGAAACAGGGTTTTCAGGACTCCAAAAAATAAAACTGTTCCCTGACACCGTTCTTCAACTTTTTTGGGTACATTGGAGTGTAGAGTGATTAAGTTTATTATTTTCTGTTCAGAAAATAGTAAGGAACATGCATTTTTACCCCATTTTTACCTATAAAATGTCATTCAGTGTAATACGGTGTTAAACAGTTGATGATGCAAAAAACATATAGATGACGTTAAAAAACTGAAATAAGCTACATAACATAGTAAAGGGCTATATTTAAGGTCTTCATCAAACCAAAAAAATTCTAGTAAAAGGCATTTGCAAATAGTTTTTGCAGTGTTTGTAGTCTTTCACCGAGTGCATTTCACCCATTTGGCTTTAAGAAGTTTTTCTACGGAAGAGAAAATCAGTTTAAAATACACAATTATTCATTTTTTGTATGCCCCCGCATGTGTTGTGCTAAACAAAAAAAGTTTCGTAAGAATTTGACTTTATTTTCACATAAAAATGTGCATTTCACTGAATGACCACAACTATTACACTGAATGATGCCTTGGCAAAAAAAGCCTATATAAACAGCTACTTTTCATTGCTATCATATTGTTACCATCATACTACAGTACTCAACGTCATGAATGAGTGACAACAGAAATAGATGTTGTCAAATAATTGGTATTTTACTTAATATTGGGGCATTAAAACGTGTTTTGAAGAACTTCAAAGATCACAAGCTTAGAGGTAGGCTACAACTTAGGCCTAAAACAATAAAAAAGAAAATGTTGTCTGTTAACCTGCATATTTCGCGGATCTCGATTAGGGTGTTCTGATAATTCATGTACAGCTTCCAAAATCCCAGAATCTACCCAGTAATATGGTTGCTATATGGTAATAACAAGGTTTTAATGGAAATAACAATAAAAGTCATAATTTCAAGTAGTATCATCATATTATTGTATCTTATAGTAATATTGCAACTTATATTGCCGTTTTGATTCTTAATATACAACTATGAACTGATTACACTGAATGAAATGGCCCTTACACTGCATGTCACTGAATGACATCTCTTACACTGAAGGACGACCAAATACTTTTCACCTTATTTTTACCTTTTTACAAGCACACAGTTAGTCACCTACATGAAACAATGACTTTGACCCACAATGTTTACTATGTCTATTTAGAAAATATGCTTGTTTGGATGAATATCTGAGTATAAAAGTATTTTTGACATTTCACTGAATGACATCTGTTTTTGTGGACGCTGCTACCACAAGATAAAAATACAGAAGTTTCGACTATTGAAGAACAAGACTCTCCCTTTTCATCATCACTTAAGGGGTCCCTAGGGGTCCTTTTGATGATGTCACAAATTGTTGTGTGACTATCACTTTTTATTTTGATTTAAAAGCACCATGTTGATCTTATTACACTGAATGATATCTAAGGAATTGAAAATCCGGACAAAAGTCCCCAGATGATTTGAATATCAAAACAAAATGGTAATGAAACGTGCTTTTAATACAATAACAAGAACACTTCTAGAATTATGCCCAGAGAGTGAAAAAATAATTTTGTTCGTCATTTCGCACAATTATTCAAGGATGTATTCATGATTTTTAAGTTCGGACCATTACACTGAATGACATTTTTGCACTTTATGAGATTATTTCACACATACATTGACAATTATTTTTCTTTAAATGTTGCTGGAATGAGAAACCAGACTATGCTGTTTATCAGCATAACATTCAAAATTCTTTAATTTACTTTTTTGATAGTTAAATGAGTGCGGAACAAAAAAAATGCACGTCTCGTCTTTGACCCACACGCGCTGCATGCAACACACACACACACACACACACACACACACACACACACACACACACACACAATATCCAACAAAGTTTCTGTTTTAACACACACTTCTGCCTGTCTGACTTACGCAGTTTCATGTGGATGGCAGGGGCTTTGGACATGATGTATGGTCCCCTCTTCTCCACTGGCCGCAGCCCTACTTCTGGAGGCTTGGGTCTACTGCCGGTGTCCTTAGGAGAGCCATGGAGAAGGTTAGTCAGTTAGCTAGTTAGTTAGCTAGTTAGTTAGCTAGTTAGTTAGTTAGTGTGTGTGTGTGTGATGCCGGTGTCCTTAGGAGAGCCATGGAGACATTAGTTTGTGTGTGTGTGTGTGTGTGTGTGTGTGTGTGTGTGTGTGTGTGTGTGTGTGTGTGTGTGTGTGTGTGTGTGTGATGCCGGTGTCCTTATGAGAGCCATGAAGACATTAGTTAGTGTGTGTGTGTGTGTGTGTGTGTGTGTGTGTGTGTGTGTGTGTGTGTGTGTGTGTGTGTGTCATAAGACAGAAATGATTGGCTCTGTTTCGTAATACACTTAATCTAAATGAAGAAACACTTCCCAGGGCCCTTTATCCTTTCAGACACTGAATCACACACTCTCAGCTTGCCAAGCACATTGTTTAGAGTACTGGCAGATAGCGAGTTTCCCTTCAGTCAGTGTAGTTTTTTTTTTTTTTTTTGCATGGAGCCAATGGGGAAGGCGACAGACTGAGAATCTCTGTCTTGGTTGCCAGGCAATCACTTTGCACTGACCCAAATGCCGCCGTCATAGCCAAGTCACCAAGCCATGCTCCGTCTCTGCTTGCTTCAGTTGGGACTGTGAGCACCTCTTTTATTTCTTCTAATACATAGTTTCGCAGAGAGAGGTCCGCACACTTAAAATTCTTTTGGTTTTCTTTTATTATTTCATGGCTGGATCACATTTCGACTTTATGTATGTAGTTTGTGTTTTTCTGGCTGGCAAATGAGAAAAGGGGAATTCCAAGTAGGTAAGAGACGAGTAAGGGTTATCAATCTGTAGCGTACAACGCACAACATTCGTAATATTCCTTAGTTTTCCCCAAGGATTAATAAATTATCTATAAATGATCCAGCGGTTCCCAAACTTTTTTCCGTGCGCACCCCCTTGTACATTTCAGTGTGGTTTGCGCACCCCTTAAGCGAATATTTTGGTGTGCTAATGGCCACAGAAGTAAGATTCACTGCACATTCACTGCACATTATGCACAGTTGTTTTGGGGAATCCTCTTTTCCAATAGTCTGGGAGTTAAACTACACTTCAGATGGACCCTTCCAATTCCCATATACCCATACAATTCACCATACAACTACTTAATGTTCATTAATGCTGAATGAAAACTCGCACATCCACCATTGCTCTATTTAGCTCGCGCACCCCCTTATGGCAGGCGGCGCACCCCCAGGGGTGCACGCACCACAGTTTGGGAAACCCTGCTATACAACTACAACCCTTGCCTTCTAGGCTAGCTTGTGTGAAATGATGTGACTCCATCTGTGCAGAAAAAACACAAACTATAAATTAATTAGGCCAACACATAAAAAATAAAAGTAGATGATTTTCTTAATTGTCCATCTGTGTAGACTAAGAGACAAGGTGAAGTTCCTTGTGGAAACGTAGACGTGATTTGGTGACGATGTGCATTGCGATGTGCAACTCAAAAAGAGCTTAAATTCTCCAAATAGACGACACTCGTCTGGCTTCATTCTTCTATAAAAAGGCAAATTTGGCAAGCTTTTAGGATGGCATTTTTCTCTATACAACGTAAAAATGTCCTGTTAAGTGACTAAACCTGTTGTGAAGAACACCACATAGCTCTGCTCATTATTGACATGTGTCAGACATCAGGTACACTTGAAAGTCAAAGGGCAAGTTGACATGCCGGTACTCGCTCTCTGTGGCTGCATGTTTATATCTGACGAAGAATGGAGCACTTGCTTACAACAGTATTACCTCAGCTGATCAGCGGTGAATTTCTCGAAAGTGTCATTGCTAACCAGTTAGCAACTTACTTGGTTGCCTATGGGAAATTGCAGTGCAACACACTAGGTTGTTAACTTAGTTAGCAACAAAGCTGTCAAGAAACGCACCCCAGATCATACATCATTAGAGGGTGAGTCAACTACCACTGACCACTGTAGTGTCCATCACAGAATACTAGACCTGATAGGCAATGAGTTGAGCAGCCGCGTGTTGGGAGGCTGTTGGTTAAGGTTGGGGTTTGTGACTTGTGTCATTTTGGCATTCTGAGTGCACAGGCTCCTTTGACCTGTTGGCACTTGCATCACAATTTAACAAACCAAAGTCTAATCTGTTGACAACAAGCATGATGCCGGCTTTACTAATAATAACAACTGAAGAACCACTACCTAAGTGTTAAGAAGACTGACATCACCCTTTCAAACTGTCGCAAGAACCATAATGAAAAGAAATGGCAACTGGGGCATGGGGCATGCATAGTTTGTCCAGAGCAACATTATTGTTTCAGGTGTGTAATACCTAAAGCTAAAACAAGTAACCAAGCTTAGTTTCTATGAAGTAGCCCGTCATTGTAAGCATGGCAAAGTGTAGGCCTAAATTGATTTGAAAACTCGACAATGTGTCTGCGACTTGTGTCCAAGATCAATAACATTGCACAACAGGGTATGACACGTATAGCACAATACAAAATAATGTATAATGTTAAACCACAATCACATCATCTCCGTATAAACCAGCCTTCATTGGGCTACTGGACAATAAACAACAGCAGGATTGTCAAATGAAAACAAAGGAGAGCATCAACTACGGTGCATAAACTCTTATAAAGCATGTCAGACGTATGTTAGACGTATTATTTATCCCACATGACAGACACGGCTATTTTAGACAATAATAAAGAAACTTGACATGGGAGGCGGTGACTGACACGTTAAGCTGAGGCCTACTTACAGCAGGCGATAAACTGTCTCAGAGTTATCTAGATTTAGTGAAGTTTGATTCTTCAGCTAGTGCACATTACTCAACATGTCAGCAACAATGCTACAACGTAATCTTTGTAAATGTAGGCCTATTATACAAACGTATTATATTATACAAATGTAGTATATACACAGAAGCATCGGTACAACCGAAACAAAGCAATATTTGGATACGCTGAGGGTGGTGCCGATTGAAAAGCTATGTTCTACATGTCACAGTAAACAGACAGGCTAACGTTGACTAGCGAAGAAAGCCAAACCCTTTGGCACCAAAGGCTAATTAATTTGTCCTCTCGATTTGATTATATTAGATAGCCTGCGATGTGCCTGTCTGTCTGTGTATTAAAACAGCGTCGGCAATTGTGAGAATGGTAACTTAAAATATCAGCGCATAACTCTAATTTTGCTTTTGAACCACTCTGCTAGCACACCATTTCCCAACTATTACGCTAACACTGTAGACCTAAAGCTAACGGTATACTCACGGACATAACTTGACACTCGGGCACGGCCAGAAGAGTGTCCCTTTCTTGTTCTTCCAAAATGTCATTCATGTTGTCAGTCTGTAAAATAACGTTCCTTACATTCTGGAAATAAAACGACAGGGTCTGCCAGCCATCGTTTGTACCCAAGCTCTAACCATCACTTTTGACGACAGGAGGCTCTGTTGTCATCCAGCTTCCATGATTTTCCACTGGGTGTCAACTTCCGCTTCCCGTCCGTGAACTGTGACAGCTGGGGATGTGAACAGATTTTGTCATTTTTTTTTCCCTCTTAAGTTTTTTAATTTATTTTAAAAAATATATGTCCGTGTTGTACAGTCATACTAATAAATTAGGCCTTATAATAGACATTCATATGCACGTGGTATTCCTAGATGAATAGACGTGCACACAGATGTAGGCTACATTAGAATTCTAGGTGGTGCCAGAGCCATTGGGTGGTGCATCAGGGCTCTCAAGTCTCACTCTTTGAGAGTGTGACACACACATCTGAGCTTGTTCACACTCTCACACACCACACATGGTATTTCACACACTCATGGGATTTCACACTCAAGTTTTGATAACTTATCCAATCGGCGCACATTAATCCATCCAAATTGCACTTTTAACAGCTACATTTTCAATGTTTTTTCTCGGGGGAAAAACCCCCTAACCACCAATAATTAGAATCAATTGCTGAGTGACCATCCCCAGCTGCTTTATTTTTGCAACTCGGGCACTGGTTAGGGCTAGAGCTCTAAGCATAGGCTATTGAATAAATCGTGTATTTGGTCTAATCAAACTTTTTAACTAGCATGGGTTGAAGGGAAACCTAGTGTCGATGGGTGACAGATCGATGTCGATGTCTGCCCCCTCCCATTTTTTTTTTTAAATAAAATAAAAACATCTCACTCCAAACGATCTTCAAGTTAAGAGAGGATGCTAAACTAGGGGGGGGGGGGCAAGGCAGGTTGGCAGGAAAACCAAAGCAAAACAAAATAATTTTTTAAATAAATTAAATAATGTAGACCAAAATAAACAAAAAAATAAGCTTAAAGGTGCACTGTGTAGAATGTGGCCAGAATGGGGGCTCTGCTGCTCATTGACTGTGCTGCTGCCTATTACCAAATTGGATCTTTTCATGCATATTTAGCCTACAAAATAATAAACCAACATTTACTAGTAGGCTACAACCAAAGTACAATAAGTTTTGCTGCCAAAAATGTCTATTTCTGGAAATGGCGGACCATGGAGAAGATCCCACTTTTCATGTATGAAAAGTGCAATTTTCCCAGTCGAATATTTGGAATTTGGTGGTGGTGGTAAGTATTCATGAAAAAGTGGGCAGCATGAATTCTGAATAAACTACAAAAAATATTACACAGTGCACCTTAAACTATATTCCCATCAGTTAAGAACAGGTTAATTACAATCTATTGCATCTCTGAACAGTATAGTAGGCCTATTATTTTATATTCAAGTGGAGTATTAACTAACAGACCTAGACTATGGTTGCGAAACGGGATGCACAGAAAAATAGTAAGGGGAGCCTGGAGGGCAACCTATTCCGACCTACCGCTATTCCGAGTAGGTTTAGGGTTAGGGTTAGGGTAACTGCATGCACTCTCCCTAAACTGATTAAAGCTGAGCAATGTAGCACAAACAGACATGGCACAGACATGGCATCGGTGGGAAACGTGCCGGTATTCCGACAACAGACATCAATATCGGAATAGCGGCATGTCGGCATAGCGGCATGTCATAATAGCGCTGTAACTGGGGGGCCTTGCCATGGTAAAGTTTGGGAAGCCCTGGAGCACCCTCGCCATTGCCCTGGCCAAAAATGCCCTTTTGAAACGTATTTTTTTACAATGTAGGGCTTAGGCTACTGTATGACAAATGTTGCCATGTTCATTTAAATGCTTGTCAATTAAAAGTGAGTGATAATCCACCGACGTGGCCCCTGCCCCCTCCCATGGCCCTTTGTCAACTTGAAGAGGCACGTTGCAGAGCAGACAGCCGTGTTGCGGGCAACCCCCACACGCTTCCTCTGCCCCTCCAGCCTAGCCTAGTGAACTAGCCCCACCCGCCAGCGGGCAAAATTATTTTTGCCTGCGAGTGGTTCTTGCCTCGGACAATGCCCCAGTCCCTGAAACTGGCGGACCAATCACAATGCAGGAGATTTTGTTTTGAATCTTTGGATGCATTTGTTTTGATTCTGGAAGAAAAACCGGCAGGGTTTTGGTAAGAGCATTGGCCTATAGGCACACAGACACGATTTGAAAAACAACGGGTTGTTCCCATCAACAATCTTCCGATGTCTCATTGAGCCATCTCTACAAAACTCGCCCCTGTAAGCTAATGCTCATGTTCCTTCCTTGGGTAGGGTACACCTAGCATGCAACCATACGGTAGTATCAGTATAGCATCTCACATATCCTTTTCCACGTTATTGCTTTACACGTAGTATACGGTCTGATTATGCAAAAATAGGGAGATATTAGATCCAGCCATAACAATAAGTATTATTATTAATAACAATAAAATATCAGTTACACATTAAAATAATGTTAAAATGATGTTTAATAAAATAGTAAAATATTGACTAAAGTATTCCTGTTTATTTGAAACAGTTGGTCTCCACTAGTTGACACACAAAGCCAAAAGAAGCTTTGACAGACGCTTTCTTCCCTAGGCGCAGCTCCAGATGGATGTTTGTGGAGCAAGGCGGAACCCATCTGGTGAGAGTCAGGTTAACTAAAGGCCACTTCATTCATAGACTGCATAGGGGTGGGCGGTATGGCCAAAATGTATACCTCGGTATCATTTTAGCCACGGTACACTGTATATCACGGTATATATCACGATATTGTACATTTCGACATTTTGCAACGGAATGCTTCCATTTTACACAAAACACCTTTTTTAACTTTTGCATTTGCATTTTTTGGAATGTAAGTGTGAATTCTTGCCCTTCAAATATTTTGAAAACAAACAAAAACTATATAAAATGCATTTTGCAATGCAATGCAAAGCAATGCAATGCCAAGCCTAATGGTTTAGCTGTTATTGTTCAAGTTAAAAAAAGAACTTTCACATGAGGCAGCTAGCATTGTAGAACTAATGCATTTCAATGGCAGCTATCACTGCTGCGGGGGGCAATCACCATTCTGACACAACGCCACTTCGACACACCGCCATTCCGACACACCGGCAGCTAGGCAGTGGGCATGCACACTTTGCCAGTTTGATGCATTCTGGTTAGAAAATTCTGTGTGCAGCCCACTGCCTAGCAAAAATCTTACTGCTTCGTCACGAACGAGCCTAATGGCTGCCATAGATTGCCGTGAAAAGGGGGGCGGGTTCACCTCTAGTCTAATGTCCTACCTCTATGGTTCATACCTTGGTGGAAAAAATACAGCATACGGTATTATACCATCCATATCGCCCACCCCTACTGCATACTCTTCATAGCCATTGTTTATGTCAGATTCCAACGTCTCAAAATCTTCATAGTTATTTTCCAAATCATTGGCCATACCATGATGACCAGTGTTGAGAGTGAGCTCGGAGGTGTTCATGTAGATGTGATCTGCAGGTGGATCCGGGACCTCATAGGTGTTTGCTGTGCCAGATACGGCTGTTTGGAGAGACACAATAGCA
This sequence comes from Engraulis encrasicolus, assembly GCF_034702125.1. Lineage (NCBI taxonomy): Eukaryota > Metazoa > Chordata > Actinopteri > Clupeiformes > Engraulidae > Engraulis > Engraulis encrasicolus. Next base: position 47,253,530 of record NC_085878.1, read on the forward strand.
TTACATTGTATTACCCATAGCCAATACTTTTATCCAAAGTGACTTCATACCCTGCCCAATCATACCCTGCATATGTGACAATGGCTAAGGATACGTGTGGGCTCTTGATTAAGTGCACAACTTGACACACAAAATTAAGGAGCTAATTGAGGACGAGATGAAAACAACTGACACTCAAATATGTAGAGGTATGAAGGCAATGCACCAGCCTAAGGAAAGAAATGTGTACGCAATTGACAAATGTGTGGGTATGAATGTTACACATAGGCCTACACATGCTGCGTTGTGTCACCTCCACTGGCTGCGTTTCCCACAGAAACAAGAGCGTTGGAGTGGATCAAGAAGATCCTGTACAATTTACGCCACTTTGAAGGCATCGCCAACTTAGATTTATACCCACCCATAGATGTACTGCTGTTTTTCAAAAACATGTTTGTAATTTTTTTAGCGGCTGTTGGCACGAAACCCTGATTAGCCTAGCTATCAGTGGTTGCTGCTCTCGGATACACACAGGGAGAGGGAGCCAATCAGAGATGCCTCATTTTTGCGTCACGGATATCCATGAGAAAGATCGGAAAACCCTGTTGTTTGTCCACAAGTTTCTCTAGCCAACAAAGATGGCTTGAAACCAGAAGCAACCAGAAAACGAAACAAAACTGATGCATAATGCACTCAATAATAATGTTGAACACAGGAATATTGATGAAATGACGATGAAAGTAGATCTTTAAAGGTCTAGATGCAGGGGTATACATGGGTTCCAAATTTTGTTTATAACCTGACTGCGTGAACCTAGCTGCACACAACTCAACCTCTGATTGTTGGAAACCGCTGTCGGTCAAAAAATTTGCTCACGTGGTTGGCTATTTGTGTCTTGCCCCTCCTCATAACATCGTGTTGATAAACACTGAGAACCCATGTATACAGTAGGTACTCACTGAAGCAATGTTGTAGGCCTACGGTTAGATACCATGCTCAAAATGGCAGCTTCAGAATGAGGGTACAACAATGTTTAATAAGATCACTGCAATGAGTTCTGACTCACAGGAAGCACAAGTTCCCACGTGGAAGCTGTCCTCTCTGGTCACACATTTCCTCTTAGCTAGGAACACGACAGCAGGGATGGCAATGAGGATGAATAACCCACAAACTACTCCAGCGGCATTGAAGAGGGCCAAAGATGCTGGAAGACAAAGGGCACAGTATGTTTGTCTGACCAAAGCAAAGGCAATCAGATGTTTAGACTATCTAAATTCTACGCATTATATATTAGTCTAAAAATAAGTCTGATGTTTTGAGTTTATATAAATATTCTATATCCCACTTAGACTTTAAAACATTTTGGAATATTGGCAGGGGCTAAACTAGTAAGCGTAAATGAACAACACATACCAACGACACAATCATTAATTTAGGTTTCCAACACACCTCTTACAGTGAGTTCTAGAGGTAGGGACTGCATTGAGTTGAAGGTGCGGTAGGACACTGTGACCTGGTAGACACAGCTGTAGTTGCCCTGGTTGGATTGCTCGAATTCAGGGATGTGGAAGGAGGCTAAGTGGTTGAGGGCGCTCTGAGTTCTGATATTGGAGCCTTCCAAGAGGAGCTGGAAGGAGCCTCCTGGATACTGGGGTTCAGTAGAGCAGAGGATGGAGAGGCTGTGGCCTTTGGTCATCTCTAGCTGCTCAGACCCCCAGAAAAGTCCTCCATCTGGTGAAGTTACAAAGATCTTGGGCTGCACAAGAGAAACTGCAGGGGGAATAGGAGAGCAGCAGGTTAATAGCTTGCCAGTTTAGTTCTATCGGAATCAGCATCTGTTTTATTGGCCAAGGCAGGGTCAAGGTGGGATGCTAAAATATCCCTGGAAATATTCTGAACACAGCAGCCCATTACCAGAATCTCTCTACATTATTACCTCCGTCAAGGAGGTGTTTTCGGTCACATTGGTTTGTCTGTCTGTCTGTTTGTCAGCAGCATAACTCACCAACTAATCAACGGATTTGGACGAAACTTTGTGGAGTTGTTGATAATGACCCAAGGAAGTGATTACATTTTGGTGGTGATCCGGATCACGGACCGGAACCAGGACTTTTTAAAAGATTCTGTCAGCAGGATAACTCCTAAAAAGAATCAACTGATTTGGACAAAACTTTGTGGAGTTGCTAGCAATGACCCAAGGAACAAGTAATTAAATTCTGGTGGTGATCTGGAGGTGATCTCAATTTTTACATTGTTTTATGCCAGACGTAACAGAGTTGACAAACCCCTGGGACAGGTAAATTATTTATTTTTTAAATATCAAGATCAGCTGTGTTAGAGAAAAAACATTCTCTGCAACAGATTATATAAATATTTATAGATTTATCATAAAAAATCTGCAAATTTTACTGAATTATGTTATGTTTATTCAAGTTGAACATGTGAATCTCTATAGTGGGACAGGCGATTTTGATGATTTTGGGGGGTGTTGGAATCATTGAATGAATATTTAACAAATAAATTGTGCATAAAATGTACACCAAACATTGTGATCAGTGAACACACAGTCTATTTAGTGATAATATTGAAAGTAGATTCTGAAAAGATTATTATAATCAACATTTTTTTTGCGTGGGACACCAAATGTAGGTCTACCCGCAATTCTGAAATGGCCCACATGTGGTACATGCATTGTACCCCTCCTTGATGACTGTCAAAGGAAAATCTGGGCTAATTGTAGTGGCAACATGTGTGCTTGTTATTCCCAAAGATTAGATTAATTAAATAAATAGTTAACACTTCAAATGTATGAGACACATAAATATGGCATAGGTACTCATCTCCCTAGATCATCTGTACTTTTGATGTTCCATCAATTCACCTTTCACAGAAAAGCTGACGTAATTACTCTGGCGGGATGTGAGGAGGCGCCCAGACTCTTGCATTTGATATAGACAGTAGTAGGCTCCTTCACGATTGAAGTCCACCTGAGGAATGGAGAAGGTGACAAAGGATCCATTGTGCCTCTTTGACTGTCTGAATGAGCCAGCATGCTGCTGCAGGGTGAACGTCCCACTCAGGTGCTGTGTGGTGATGAAGCAGTTCATCTGGACTGAATGGCCCAGGTCACCTCTGCACCAGACCGCAGGGACAGACTGGGTGTCATCCGCTCTACTGGATAAATGTTAAACAAAAGGTTCGTCCATAAGAAGAACATCTTATACAAACATGGTGGAAATACTAATCAAAATCTTGTTGACAGTGGATAATTTCATAAACGGCTTCTCTGTTCACTTCATCTGTACTTTTGATGTTCCATCAACTCACCAGCCGAAGAAAAGATGATGTAATTACTCTGGGGGGATGTGAGGAGGCGCCCAGACACTTGTGTCTGATAAAGACAGTAGTAGGCTAATTCCCGCATAAAGTGAGGAATGGAGAAGGTGGCAGAGAGGCCACAGTGGGTCTTTGTCTCTCTGAATGAGCCAGATGGCTGCTGCAGGGTGAATACCCCACACAGGGGCTTTGTGAGGGTGAGGCAGCAGTTCATCTCGACTGACTGGTCGCTGGTCATCTCTGCACCAGACAGCAGGAACAGGTGGGGCTCCGGCAGCTCTACTGGATAAATGTTTAACGAAAGGTTCGTCCATTAGAAAAACAATATAAACATGGTGGAAAAACTAATGAAAATCTTGTTGGAATCAGTGGATCATTTCATGTCTGTTTTATTTCCCCAGCATTTACGGGCTATACATGATTTATCTAAGGCAGCCCCATTGGGCCTAAGAAAATTAAAAGTTTGGTTCCGGTTGGTTGTCAGATTTGGTCATGGGTCGGTCGGATTTTTTTTTTTTTTCAATGTTTTTTTTTTATGTCCGACACCCCCAACCCCAACATGCGCCAGATTTCGTCATAAACGTTGTTTGAACAATGCCAAGGACGATAGTGGAGTGAGGCCTACAGCTAAAGTTACAATTAAATATAATAAACATTAATGAGCCAAATGAGCCAATTATACTGACCGTCACCGAAATGAGGATATGATGCGTAATAGCCTACCGTTTCTGGCAAAACTTGTCCAGCTGTCAGTTGCCTGACACTGCTATTTTAACTCCTGTAGGCCTATGTCCCGTTTACTTTTTTTGATTCCTTTCCATCATCCGTTGTAGACCATATTTTCATTGGGATGAAGGTTCTGGCTTGCAAACATTCTATTTACTCACTTTTTGTTTTACGCGAGGATGTAGACACCTAGGCGATATGAATGTTTTAATGAAGGGTGATTGAGGGGCAACATCGTCATTGCCATTAAAGCATTATTGTAGGAAACTGTAGTAGTCCTAGGTCATCATCGAACAGTCGTATGCCTATTTGTGGCGACATCATCGTTCATTTCTATTTCATTATTTGGAGGAGGTGCGGAGAGTGAGACAGTGACAGGCGCCCTGCTCCTGTGCAATGGTGGAGGGACAAGCAGAGAGAGAGAGAGCGAGAAAATAACGGGCGCAGGCCAACGGACTTCTTGGTTAACCAAGCCTTGTGGTAAATTGAAGAATGAAGGAAAACTTGGGCAAAGCATTTCCCTTCTCTCATATTAACTTATTTTACAAGGTATTGTTACAATGCTACTTTAGTATTGCTATAACGAGTTATGCATCTCGTCGAACATGCAGCGCGACTGAATGGAAGCCCTTTTCTAACACGACGAGACAATATCAATACATTCAAAAATCGTGGATACTCATGTTGTCTGTGTGTTGCATTTCGAGGCGGGTGGTCAGGCTGTGTCAGTGTCGGGTGAGGTAAGGCTATTAAGCTATTATTTGACAGGCATTTTCGCCAGGTTCCCAAACTATCCTACATCGTAGGCTATTAGTCTGCAAGAACGCTATGAGGCAAGTTGTTTAAAACGTACGAGCTACAACGACTACCAATTAGCATGTTGTAGCATAATAATTAGCATATAACGTGACCGAGTAGGTGCGCAACTCTGCAGTGACATTTGGGGTTTTCTAATATCAAGCCGGCGGCCCTTATGGCGCGCGATGCAAATTCAGTAACTTGCAGGCAGGTAGAAAGTGAGAGATGGCGAGTTATGGGAATGAATAAACGTGTTGTGTCTTGTCTATATGAACAACCGTCCACACAACATCGATATTTTTTTTTTGAGGATTCCAAAAACTCAAAAAAAATTGTTTGGGTCGCACAAAAAATGATAGGGTCGGTCGGCAACCGGAACCAAAACAATATTTTTTCTAGGCCCTGGTAATGGAGATCACATGGAATTCAACAAACTTCAACATTTACAATTAGCTTTCACACCCATAGTAGGTACCTTTTTGCATTTTGCAATTATGTATCTCCTTCTTACTTCAGTATAATGTACTTTCTATAGAACCATATGGTGTTGTTCTATGTGGTGTACAATAGTTTACTTCCAGATCCAAAACTAAAGGTTACAACTGTAACCCCAGTTCTCTGAGGGAGAAGAGCGAGACATCTCACTATGGGATAAGTTTCAGTTGTGTCAATTTGCTGAAGCTCTCATCAATCATGCCGTCTAGGCCAACGAGCTGCCAGGTGGGTGGCCTGCCCAGCAGCATATAACCACTGCATTTAGCTCATTGACTCCTGTCTGAGGCAACCATATCCCATATATCTAGGCAGCCTGTGCGGCATTAGGGTATTCTGTTGAGATCCCTAATTCATCTCCCTCAGGGCTTTCAGGCCGACCAGAACGGAGCCGGTGTCGGTGCCCGCACCTGTTACGTTCAGCACTGAAGTGTTTATCTGCGAACCGCCCGTGTTCAAACCGGGCTCTGAACTTTTCCACACGTGACTTGTGTGTTGCCCAGATGAACCTGCTGACGGCCGCGTTGTCGTCACGGTTCGCGGAGAAAAACCTAGTATTTTGCGGTTCGCATTGCGAACCAACTTTCCAGTTCGCGAATGCTGAGATCTGTGGCGTGAACACGACGGCCGGTTCGTGATTAGGTGCGGGAACGGGCACCGGCACGGTTCTCAGTCGGCCCGAATGCGCTATAAGAGAACTGGGGTTACAGTTGTAACCTATAGTTCTCTTTCAGTCGAATCGTTCGACATCTCACTATGGGACTTTCAAATCATTCCCGATTGGTTGCCATACCCACCAGACACAATGGAAAATCCTAACTCCAAGAGGCCCCCTTGCTACAAAAAACACACACAGTCCGTTTGAACCATGGAGGTAGTATAAGAAAGAACTGGAGAGAGTGAATAAGTCCCGCCCCCAGTCATTTTAATGGGTAATGCTAAGCTAGTGAATTCAGACAAAATTGAACGTTTTTTCAGCTTCCAAAATATTTTGGACGACAGTTTATTCTAACTCTAACCAACTACAGACCTGTAAAGGCCTGTGCGCCCAACACTAATCTTGCGTACCCACCAATCATCACGAGCGAAGTGGATGTAGGAAATGCGAAAATGACGAAGCTAACCAGCCAAATCCTGCCCCCCTGGTTGAACACTTCAGAGATGGTCGAGTAGAGTAGAGTGAGCCCTGATATGATCCAGGGGCTGGTGCCCCTTTGTTGGTGGTTGGAGGTGGCTAGCCATCAGGACAACCTCTGCTTAGATAGCGCTTGATCCCCTCAAAGGGTTGGCAAAGCAGACGAATAGCTGCGTGGTCTTCCGAAAAGATCTAGGGGTTGGCAAAGCAGACGAGCAGCTGCTTATTAGTCTTCCGAAAAGATCTGTTCCTGTTCATGTAGATGCGTAACGCATGGACAGGGCACAAACAGTTTTGATGCCTCTATTCCGAGAAGAAGAAAGGTGGTGCGCATTAAAGCCTGTAGCTCCACAGGCTCACAACTGAAAGCATTCTGAATCTTGGGAAGGAATGCAGGGTTTACTTTCAATGTGACCTTTGCATCTTTGTCTGTGAATTGTGCACAAGCAGGGTTAACTTACAGGGCACGCAATTCACTCACAGACTTAGTAGTAGCTAGAACTAGGAGAAGGCTTTTTTTCATAGAAAGGATCCCCAATGGCTCAGAGGGGGCTACACATAAAGCCCCCAGTGCCAAGGAGATATCGCACGAGGTATCATCTGTCTTAGTGGCGCCTGGCACCTTTCATAAAATGGCGCACCAAGGGGTGGGTAGTACCCAAAGTTGCCATGCAAATGCTCACATGGCATGTGGAAATGGCCATTAGGTATACTTGAATTGGAAGAAAAGGCATTGCCCCTATCGAATAATTCCTGTAGGAAAGACAGCACCATAGGCACTAAACACTGAAAAGCCGCATTGGTCGCACAACCGGTCGAAAACAGTCCATTTTAGGTCGTACAGAGATCTAGTAGACTAAGCCCTGGCGCCCTGGATTGTTCTGATGACATTATCCAGGAGCCCCTTGGCATTCAAGTTAAGACATTTCCCAGCTCGACCCATGGAGGCGTTAGCCTCTTGTCTAAGCGCAGGACCCACCCCACGGCCCTGTCATTGGAGAGTTCTGTAGCCATACGGTGGGATAAGGCCCCCCTTTCCGGTGTGACAGCCTTCGTCTCTGAGTAGGCTGTATTGAAGCCAGGAGATCTCTTTGTGGGTAGACGGCCATAGGCAAGTCCCAAGGGCTTGTGCGCTCATATCACCACCACCCCGTGGTCTGAGTACTGAGCTATGATGTGACGCACAGGGCCTGGGGGTATCCACAGGGAGTCTCGGTCCATCTCCAGCACACCACTCCATGGTGGTGAGAGGTGAGAGTCCAGCGGCTGAGAAAGTTGTGTCAGCAGGTGCATGCACAATGGGAGAAAAAGAGAGGAAAGAAATGCTGGGGCTACGCACGTTGCCGTAAGCCTCTGGGGTGTTAAAATCCTTGGCACCAGATCGAGGATTACGAGATGGCTACCTGACACTTGAGTGTTTGGACACTTGCATGGTGCTATGAAGCACTACATCATCGAGAATCGTTATGTCATCATCTGCACACTGTTCTACACTACCACTGGTTAGATACGGAGGGGAGCCAAATGTGGAGCGTAATGAGATTGAGGCTGACTTTAGGGCCCTGTGGGGATGTCAGCACCACTACCTGCTGCCTCGGCCTAGTCATTTGTAATCATCTGGCGCCCTCTAGTGGGGTGTATGGAACACTACGCGAGAGGGACGCCGAGGGCATGTGACCCACCGTCACATGACCACTCGGAAGTGGGTACGAAGAGGTGCCTAGTCGTGACTTGCGCCTGGTGGAGGGCTGGAGGGATGACACATCCTCCTGGTTGGTGCTATGCTGCCCGGCACGGGCTCTCAATGCGATCGGGGCCGTGCTGCGTGAGGTGCGTGTTGTGGAAGGAGCTGGAGGCTTGTATACTCATGAACGGCCATCCGGATACTTTGCTCCTAAAAGTGCGTTGACCCCCTTTATTTGGGAAGTCAAACTGAATGTCTCATTAACTTACATGCTACATCGGCTAGCCTAATGAACACAGTCCATGCTTCAGCCACGGCTGTTTGCTATATTATTTGAACAGCCGGAAACACAACACGTTTTCTACATGTTGCGTGTGAACAACGCTTGTCTACAGGTCCTTGTCTTTCATTTATTCTTTCCATCAATTGACTTGCATTGGCTTTTCCCCCAGTGTTTTCCCCGAAAAAAGGGCGTAACACACATAGAAAACATCACACCGTTCATGAGTATTGCTGGGACCAAGGCTTCTGAGGACGGTGGCCCACCGCTTTCTTGAACAAGGGTACCCCGTGGCCCTCACATGCCAGCTCCTGCAGGCCGGCGATGGCCTCTCTTTCATAGAGGCCCTCTGTTGCCACGGGGAACTTCATGATAGACCCTTTCTCCTTATCCAAGAGCCCTGAGAGTGCCCACCACAGGCTCCGTGCTCCACTGAAGGCCAGGCCAAGGGAGCGTCTCGTCGCCTGCGCCGTGCAGCAGTAGACCATCAGGAGTAGGTCCGTGGCGGTCCTAAGCTCTGGCCAGATCCTGTCCACGGGCTCGTCCTCTTCCATGGCAGCAACCATGTCCTCTTATATGTGCGGACAGCTTGTAGCTCTTCTCCAATAAGCAGGGCTGTGAACCTGTCCGCTTTGCTGTGAAGCTTGGGTGCCGTAGCCAGGAGACCTACGCTGCTGTGGGAGGGAGCGAAGTAGTGTGTCAGGTCCGACTCCACCGTCGGCATCCTGTCCCATCCTCTGTCCCAGGCACACGTTGTAAACAATGTGGGTGTCCTTGGTAGCGATATTAAATCTACAGTTGTTCAGGCAAGGGCGTGGAGCCTCCTTATCCCATACGTAGAAAGACAAAAACGCCATCTTCGAAGTTAGCAAGCTAGTCAGGTTCTATCGGTAAGATACGCAAAGCTAATAACAATGGGCTAATAGCAGTGCTAATTAGATAAGCTATAACTTGCTGGCAGGCTACGAGGCTAGTCAGAAAATCAGCAGAAAAAGTTCGACAACGGCCTTAACACTGTTTTATGAACAAAATAATAAGACGGCGCAAAAGATACTGGTTTCGAGTGAGAGTCTTTCGACTAAGTGGAGCTACTTATCCTGGACGCCTGGAAACAACTTTTTCGGTTTGTTTGGTAGACGGTTCAGTCGCAGGTCATGGCAATGCCATGGGTAAAGAGAGAACAGACTGGAGTCAATGAACTGATGGTGGTTATATGCTACTGGGCGGGCCGCCCACCTCGCAGCTCATTGGCATAGACAGCATGATTGAAGAGAGCTTCGGCAAATGGGCACGCCAGAGACGTATCCCATAGTGAGATGTCGACCGAAAGAGAACTCTTTTTAAACATATTTTTGTACCGGAAAGAAAAGCTGAGCATTCTCTCCGGTTGAGACCACAGAGTGGGGGGATATGACAGAGAAGAGCGGCAGAAAAGATGGACAAGAAAATCACATGTAAGACTAATGGCAGAGCATTTGCAAGACAAAATAAATTAAGATAGATGTACAGTTTATCATTCATTACGTCTAAATGTTAAATCAAGTCTTCTGGGGGGCACTGTGGCGCAGTGCGCTAAGCCCCCCACATTTGGGCTTGCATGCCCACGGGGACCCTGGTTCGAGTCCGGCCGGGGTCGTTTCCCGATCCTCCCCCGTCTCACTGTCCCAGTCGCTTAATGTCTCCATCTCACACTGTCCTGTCAATATAAAGGCATAAAAGCCCCTAAAACACATTTAAAAAAAACCACACAAAAAAACAAGTCTTCTATTATGGGGTGTCAGAAGCTTGTTAGAGAACCTCATGACCCAAGTTGAAATCATCCATCCAAATCGGCCCGCCCCCCTGACCAAAATAGGCTTGTCTGGAATCTCACTACCACACCCACCACTTCAGCATCAGCCATGTCCCAGGAATCATCACATAGACTTTCCCACTTCTTCATATGTTTGGCTTGGAAAGTGGTGGGGAGAAATTGATGGCTATTTTTGCATTATATTTGTAAAAAGTGGTGGGGACAAGCTACAATAGGTTCAGCAAAAGTGGCATGGACATGTCCCCACCATCCACACCTAAAATTACACCCATGTCTACCACTACACAGATGAACACTAGTCACGATAAACACACACACGCACACAAACAAATAATAAGAGACTTTATAGTGTTGAGGTCAAGGCTGAAGTGGCAAATGTCCTTTTCTACATAAATATGCAGCAACATTATTAGTGAGCAAGAGGCTTGGATGTTAGAAAGGTTCTCAGTAGCAGATGTGGAATGTGCATATAAAAACACCTTGTTTTAAGGTGCCAATGAGAAAAACAAAGTAAAGTAAAGTAAATTTACATGGCAATGACTGGGAAGGCACACTGCAAGAAAGTACTGGAAGACAGTTCATATACAGTTAATTGCAAGAATATATAGGTGTATATGCCTACTGTATATATACATTTTAATCAAATTTCAATCATATCTAATCAAAACAATGTTTGTGTTTGAACACCATACGGTATTGAAATGCATGTTTGAATAGCTGTTTGGGAGAATATGGATGGAAGGTGAATATTGTCCAGCGCCTTTTTAAAACATTGTTTTGGGCTTTTGTATGCCTTTATTAGGACAGGACAGTTGTAGAGAGAGCCAGGAAATCCGGCAGCATAGCAGTCAAGTGCCCAGCTGATTGAGCCACAGCTGGGCCATGACTGAAATAGCCTTGAGAGAGGCCTTCAGCACCACATTACGTACATGGTAGTGATGGCACAAACTGCACCGAAAACCGAAACCGTACAATTCACACACATACCGAACCGAACCCGTCGCAAACCGCAATTCATGTACTGCCCAGAAAAATATGTAAAACAGACATTCTAGGAGTATCTTATCCAGTCTCTCTGATTAAAACATTTGCGTATAAGACCAATCAGAGGATGACACAATTAAAATCACACCATTTTCACATTATGAGCCTATACAATAAGCCTATTATAAGCCTATACATCACTTTATAACTGCAGTTATATAAATATTGTTTAATATTCCCAGTGCATCATTTATGATGAACTAAAAAAAAGAACCGTAGAGAACCGAAAACCGTGACCTTGACACCGTGATATGAACCGAACCGTGAATTTTGTGAACCGTACCACCCCTAGTACATGGTTGCAGGTGGACTAACCATAAACACATGCAGTACATACAAACTTAAACTGAAGATTCAGTAAGAGCATTACTAGCTTGTAATGTACTACCAACCAAGCTCATTACTGTAATAGTCAGAGTGCCAACAACCCTAATGATGATTACTCAATCACACTGCGTTCCCCGTCCCTGAGTGGATAACAGGGTGTTCCTCAACACACTTCCTACCATACCTCTCCCATCCTGCCCCCAAATCAACCCCATCACTGAGGTTCCTCTTATGGCTCACACAGTGAGTGTTCCTCCGATGACCTCACGACAAGCCATCCTACCCCAACCGGATTCAAAACCAGGCATCCAGCAGGGATACCAAATTGGGCTCTCAACTGATAGAGCAGAGTCAGAAGGTATTTGTTTTTAGTTCATTCAGATGATTGTACAGTAATTGGTTTAGTATTCACTGGTGTGGAGGAAGATCAGGTGTCAACATCACCCCTTCTAGAAACATGTGGAGCACTCAAACAATCTGAAGTCAATGAAAAATCTATGTCAATAATTTTCACACATATAATGATTAATTATGTAAATGTACAGATACTTTCAACACAACCTCTTGTGAAAAATAGAACTCTCACAAAACAATGTTATCTTTTTGAAATAGGTCATTTGAATTCCCTAGACTTGATCATTTGCTTTCTTTTCCGTACTGTCGTACCTCACACTTTCACTTTTGACTTCATCTACAATACTGTAGCCTATATAATGTATAAATTATACATCAAAACTTTGAAAACATCTCTTAACATATTTTTCTCTTCAAACTAGCTATGAGTATCTGTGAATTATTAACACAAAAATCATGAAATACAACTTACATAAGATCAAGAAAAGTACAGACACGTCCATCTCTACGTCTTATTGTATGTGAAGTGCATGCATTCCTCTTTTTTTCCTTTCTTTTGAACATGTTTAAACCTGACCGCCATCTCGTGGGCAAGGGTGGGCATTGGTTGAAGTTACATCAGCAAACAAGATCAACTCACAACTCCAGTCTGAATCAGATACACTGAATTCAGCTCATGCCTTTCTGCCTCATGCTTTATATGTCTTGTGGCATTACACTGAGATGAAAATGAACACATGGCACATGAATATTAACCCTTTGATGCGTTAGCGCCCCTAGCGGATGCGCATACGGGACATCAGACGATCGAAACAACAAGTACAAACATATTTGTATAAACAAAATGTTTCAGAAAGAAAATCGATACACACAACTAATAAACACACTTGGTTCTACAAACACAGAAAACCCAACGATTGTAGCTGCCACGGTTAGCTCATAATCCTCCATCAACCGCACGCTATGTTCATTGATAATGTAAACAAATTGTCCGACTTCGTCAAACTAACATCATGTATAAACATAATAGGAGCGTTTGAAACGGTCTGAAACCCCATGTAAAATTCATTTACACCACCATAAAGATATACCTTAAGTTTGAAGACTTAAAGTTTGAATTTGATGTGTTATGTTTTTGCTTACCTTTAGGTGTTACAAGTGACTGAATTCCCTCATTGAAATAACCCACGGAGACTTCGACATTTTGATGATAATAAAATCCTTTATTCCTCAAAAACAAGGCTGTAGACTGAAGCATTAACTTGTTATCTGTTAGAATCCATCGTTTCTGTTCGCTAGATTTCATTATTTTTTGTGTTTGATTAACTTTTGTCAAGCGAGTTCTACACGCGAAATCTACTTCCGGGTTTGAACAAGGTTGCGTAAAATAACAATAGCCCAAACCATGGAGTTTAAAGGTCAATGATATCTTATTCGGCCAATAGTATTCGCCCATCTGGTTGACAAAATCAGGGGATTCCCCACGTTAGAGCGAAAAGCAAACGCGATTGGTCCATGCGTAACCATCATGTTCGGTTGCTTGTGTTTTGCCTGGCCATGTGCGTAAATGACCTTCTCGCAGTTGCGCATAGCGGTGTTTCCCGACAGCGCGAAATTTAAAAAACTCAGGAAGATGCAGCGTCGCTATTTTAATACGGATAAAGTCCTACAGCTGTTATTTGACGACGACATTGATGATGACATTGATTGTCTCAGTAATGGATATCCTGACAGCATGGACTCAGCTGAGGAGGAGCCGTTTGACGAGCGCATAGATCCCGTTTTGGACGTGTAAGTAGCCTACATGCGACTGCACACTAGCATTACTACACCGACTGTATGCACGCACCGATAGATAGATAGATAGATAGATAGATAGATAGATAGATAGATAGATAGATAGATAGATAGATAGATAGATATGACTCGACTCTATATATAATAATAAGTTAGTTAGAACTTTATTTGTCCCCGTGGGGCAATGTATTGCACTCGCTGGCACAATACACATAAGACACAGTGAGACATAAGTTATAAGCAGACAAGCACATAGAACATAAAAGATAAAACACAACAATTGACATTCACACTAGTACACATTGGGTGGCTGCATAACTACTTGACCTCATTTAGTGCTTTTAATAATAATAATAAAAATAATAACAATAGTAATAGCAAATGTTATTCTATATTATATGGTCATATAATAGCTATCCAAATTTACAGGGTAGCTATGCATATAATAGTTATATAGTTATATAGTGCATGCTGAGCATTGCAAATGTATAATACTATATGCACAATATAATACTGTTTGCACAATCACTATGTTGTCAAAATGGCAAGGTAGATGCAAGGTACAGCGTAAGCGCTGTAATAGTAGTTGTAAAGGTCACTACCATACTACTGCTATTACACTTTACTAATGTGTTACTACATGCATTTGAATGCTTACATATAAATATACATAAATACATCAATTTAATGTTGCTGCTCAGATCAATTCTTTGTTTGTCAAAGTGTTCACTGCAATGAAATACANGCAAATGGTCCTTATTGTAAGAAATAACATGTAGTATATATATTCTTTACTTAGAGGGGAGTCTGCCCTACATGCCCTACACAAATTGGCAGATGAATTGGGAGCTTCAGAACATCTGGTGCAGGTTGCTGCAGCTTCTGCTGAAATACAGAGGCTGTCTGGAGATATCACAATACCTGCCACCACTTCTGCTGCTGCCCCTCCAAAGCCTTCCACCTCCACTGCTCCTTCTGTTGCCCCACCACAGTCTGCTAGTCACCGGCTACAGCCTGCCACGGCCACTGCTGCTGCTGCAGCTGCCTCCTTCTCCCGGCCTGCTGCCGCTGCCGCTGCCTCCTCGTGCCGCAAGCGACCTCCTGCTGAGACTGTCACCCTCTCCCCCTCCTCTCCTGCCCGCCGTCGCCCTCCAGTTGCCTCTGCTGCACGCTGCAAGGGTCCCTGCTGCTGCTGCGGCTGTCTCCTCCTACCGGTCTGCTGCTGCTGCGGCTGCCTCCTCCTTATGGCCTGAAGCTGCGGCTACCTCCTCCTTATGGCCTGAAGCTGCGGCTACCTCCTCCTTATGGCCTGATGCTGCGGCTGCCTCCTCCTCCCGGTCTGCTGCTGCTGCGGCTGCCTCCTCCTTATGGCCTGATGCTGCGGCTGCCTCCTCCTCCCGGTCTGCTGCTGCTGCGGCTGTCTCCTCATTATGGCCTGATGCTGCGGCTGCCTCCTCCTCCCGGTCTGCTGCTGCTGCGGCTGTCTCCTCATTATGGCCTGATGCTGCGGCTGCCTCCTCCTCCCGGCCTACTGCCGCTGCCTCCTCGCGCCGCATGCGACCTCCTGCTGTGACTGTCACCCTCATCCTCTCCTGCCCGCCGTCGCCCTCCAGTTGCCTCTGCTGCACGACGCAAGGGTCCCTCTCCTGCACGCCGTCGCCCTGCCCCACCGCAAAGCCAGCTGTGCAACACAGCAGATGACGACCCTGATGGTTGGCAAGACATTACTGTCGCTGATGTCAAGCCAACAATACTTATTTTCTCCCCCTAACGCCGCCCAGAAGTCCAGCTGGACTTGCTCCAATCATACTCCCCACTGGACCTTTGTGTTCTGGCCAACGGGGCTCTGGTGTGCTTGCCTTGACTGACAATACAATATAGCAAACAAATTGAGAAGCGAAAAATGCATCGTTACAGGTACTATGGACATGCCCAGTCTTACTATGCAGTGTCACAGGAAGTATGACGTGCCCGGGCTACTTGTGTGGCCATTTTTGTAACTATAATAATATTACTAATGACTGTGTTTGTATAGTAGTGTTCGTTCAATCATGCAGATCTATCTATTTTAGAAGTCTGACAAAAACACACACACACATTTTGAGGTGTTCCAAGTCATACATCCTTGGGAAGCAACGTTTTGAGGAAAGGCTCCTTGAGGGAAAAACTCCCTTGGAAAATAATTTTCAGAAGACTGATCATATCTGAAAAATAGTACACAGTATGCATACATTCATATCCACTGCACCTAGCAAAAGCACAATGTGCAGTGCTTCAGTATAACAGTATATAAGTCTGGATAGGTTTTGGGCACGTTTTGGAGAGAGTGTGGACCCCTGCTGTAGAAAATACAGCTATGCTTCTCAATTAATCAAAAAAATGGGTTTATATAGGACTAAATGTAAATGTAAGTGGAGTCACACTTGATTTTTATTGATATGACTGTTTTTGCCTTTGGGTACTTTTGGAGAGGTTTGGAGAGGTTGGGTAGACACTTTTGGGAACGCCTATGTCATGTAATGGATATTCTTTTGCAGCTCTTACAAACCTTTGTCTATTGCCTTCAAATTTTTCACACATGTTGCCAACATATAGGTGCATCATGTCATGTAATTTTTTTGGACCTGTGCCACTCCTAAATAATTGTGCACTATAGAATCCAAATAAATCATAGGCGATTTTTGATTTTTTTACATTTTTACTGCTGTGCCAACTGTAATATTGAATTCATAATGTTCTCATTAAAACACTTTAACTCTTTGAACATGATGTCCCAAATGTATTCTGTTATGTGGTTCATACATTTTGTAAATAGCATATGTAGAACCAGAGATATTCTACTGTACATAATAAGTGTCAAATATAGGCGGAAATTGCCATTTTTTGCATCTGCATCAAAGGGTTAATTTAACTTATATGTGACGGGCACGTGCCCTGGCCCTTTAAATCTTAGTTTGGTCCCGATTGGTTGGCAGCCCTGCACTGGTCACATGACCTGGTAGCTCCAATTTTCTTTGTCCTTTTAAACCACAAACTCGCGGCAAACGCGAGGAGAGAAGCACCCTGTACACTTTAGCTGCCGGCGGTGAAAGAAAAGCCCTTTTTCATTTACGTGGGTACCGCTGCAAGTTTTAAACAGTTTTAATCAGTAGCTTACGGAACAGAATCGCACATTGGAGAGCCATGTCTGTGGACTGAACTTTTGCACAGGTAATTTGTATAACATGTTTGCTTTTCTCAGAGCCTGTTCAACACATGCTGATTATTACTGTGAAGGTAGCCTACTTGAAGTGTATGTGTTTGTGTGGCCTTAGCGCCATTTTATGTGCATTCTACTAAAATGGTCATGTTGTTTTTACTACTGCTACAGAGGTTGCCTACCATTTCCTTGTGCTGACCGGACAGAAAGCGAGTACAAACCACAAAGTAACAAGACTGTTCTTGCAACCACTGTTTTTTTTTATGTAATTATTGTGAGATTTGATTCGTAAGAAGCCAAATAGTCAGAACGTGAATATTGGGCTCGCTTGATTTTGGTACCGCCTCAACCACCTCCAGTTTGTGTTTATGTCTTGTTCTTTTTTGTTATATCATTTATTTTAGTCAGGCTGTGGCTGGATCACTTGAAAAGGGGGCTTAGTAGTTGCACCCCTCACGTGTATGGGATCCCTTCCCTGTGTGCGGTGTAAATAAGTTAACCCTTGTGTTAACTCTTGTAGTGTGTAGTGTACAGCCCTGAGTTGGCCCAGCTTGCCGTTCTGTGTAAACAAGTTAACCCTTGTAGTGTGTAGTGTACGGCCCTGAGTTGGCCCAGCTTGCTGTGCTTTGTACAGTTAACCCTTGCAGTGTGTAGTGTACGGTCCTGAGTTGGCCCAGCTTGTAGTTATACCGGGTGGGTGTATTATTAGTGGGGTTAGCACAGTACTGGCCCGGGTGATTTGCCACAGTCGGACGATTTAGTTTTCTGTTTGTTTAGTTTTCTGGTTATTCCTTTTCTTTATTTTATGGTTTGTTAATAAAATTGATATTATTTTTGCACATCTGCCTCCTCCCTTTATTAATTCATCTCAGTGAATACCCTTGACCTGTTGAGTACCCACTAGTGGCCATTGGTGGGGTTACTTAAATAACAAAACTTACCTCAACCTCATTCTAAACATGGATCCTCAAGCAGAGATGTTTAGCATTCATTTGCAGTCATTTTAGTTCACAAATTGCAACACTTTTTTTAATTTAACCATTAAACAATGATTTATTATTAAGACCTATGTGTCACTCCTACAGGCAGAAGCAATCGAGAAATCAAGAGAATCAATAAATAATTCCTGAAACCTCTCTAATTGCTTTACCATCTCAACTGATCCAGATAACAACATTAAAACGCATTGGTTAACACAAGTATGCATTGCATGAATGTGTATTATTATTATTATTATTATTATTAATAATAAAAAGAATAACAATATAAGTGTTTCTCGGAAGCGTAATTGTCAGCCAGTTAGCAACTTGGGTAGCTGTCAATGGGAAATTGCATTGCAAACAACAAAGTAGCTACTATAACACATAATTAGCCACTGGTTTCGAGAAATGCACACCAGAACATCATGTCAGAGAAGATTTGTATGTAGGCCAATGCCTCAGATTATATAAGAAGGTTAACTCTTTTCTGTTCATTATTGCTTAGTGGTAAAATATACTGCTATTGTATTTTATTGATATTTATCTAGCTTCAAATTGGCTGAAGTGGCATGAATTGCAAATTTAAGTGCAGAAAATGCAAGTGTGAAATAAACTGATAAAATGTCCAAATGTGGAATAAGAACCGCACTGACTGACTATTCTGTTATTTTGGAATAGATTGTCTCCACATTAAAAGCCACAGAAGCTTGTTAACAAGCATATCCGCCAAATCACCCAAAATGCCACAACTCTAACACTTAAGGTGTCATAAATGTGTACTGTACTCCTCTATCCATCATATCTGATATGACCTGCATTAAACCCACACTTACATTTTTTTTTTTAAATTTCATGATTCCCTCATGGCCCACTTGAAATTATGTAGACCTATTAAACCATACATTCCAAACATCATGTATTCCTAACCCTTACCCCAACATTAAGTTACAGATTACATGCAAGAGCACTTCAAAATGTAGCAGGGAGTGTAAAATAAATTGTATCCATATAGTACACTGATTCCAAACTACTCTCAGATGTATTTTTCATACATGCCATCCTGATCATTATAGCCTATGCCAGTCGAAGTCGGTAAGTCTTCCACTTCTTCATAGTGATGTTCCAAGTCATTGACTTCACCATCACTGTCAGAGAACTCGGCTGTGGTCATGGAGATGAGGTCTCCTGGCAGGTCAGGGGTCTCATAGGCGCTTGCGGTGTCAGATACAGCAATATTTGGGGGAGACACAGCAGCATTGCATTACACTTAAGGAGGCTTTATCCAAAATTAAAGTCAGTGTAAGCGGCATCAGAGACATGCATTCACCATCATTAAAATGGAATCACAGAGTTGCATTAATAAAATCACTGAGGTCATAATTTCCAACTCACTAGTTGTCATTATTGGGTGATCCTGATTGGTCTTGCACTTCTTCTTAACCAGGAACACTATGGCAGGGATCACCATGAGGAGGAGGATGACAACCCCAGGGGCAATGAGGAGAGGTAGGGATGGTGGAGAATGTTGAGTAAGGTTGTCTAAACAAAGTAGAAAGCAAGATCATTAGACTTAGGGCCTTTCCCATTACTAATCTCTACCCCTACCCCTACGCCTTCCCCATGCCCCTCGTGCTTTCCAACGAAGCTGTAAGGTGTAGGGCTTGAAACGCAACCGCTATGAATTGGGATACCCCTTCAACAATCAAGGAATGACACTCACAGCTGTCACTAATTCCATGCATTAGGTTGACGTTAATAGCGTTTTTTTTTCATGTGCGTTTCACGGAGAAAAGGGCCATCACACATTAGGACAATGTTAAACTTAGTACAATGGAATAATTATTACCACTTTAAAACCGTCAATTGCGGCGAAAATACTTAAACTTGTGTGCTGTTGTGGGTGCCGCGGCTTGCCGCCAATTTTTAAATGAATTCGCAATGCATTCAGGGAAATCTGTCGTAGCCCTCCGTCGTGGAGTCTGGTGTTGGAAAATCTCCGCGCGGAGGGGTGGAAAGCCCTTCGCCGTACCCCTACCCATCTGTCTGAATGTGAATCGGGATGCCACTACCCCTACACGTGGACGCGCAAAACGGAGGCAAAGGGGAAAGGCGTAGGGCTAAGGGGTGTAATGGGATTCACCCTTAGACTTTTAGTTTGTACGTATCTTCAAAATGTGGCAAGTTGACAAGCCTGAGCTGCTCAGTGATAAGTTACTAAACATCCCTAAATCATGTTATATGAGCGAATAAAGCAAATTAATAGCACATTTCTTCAGTGATGTTGGCGACCATATGCATTGTTCGCTTTTGATCTGAATGGAGGTGTAAAGTAGAAGTGGAAGTGGTCCAGGAAGACAGATGCTGAGGCACTCAAGGTTGCAAATTTTTTTACGTTTTTATTTGGCTACAATGCCTACACGTTTCGGCCCTTATGGCCTTCAGGGCGTATCCATAGAAGTGGAAGTGGGTTGTGACATAGCTAATGTAGCAAGCAGAACTGAACAAAACAATGCAATTTCCATTAGCTGAGGTCTCCAACCCACCTCTTACAGTGAGTGCAAGTACTTCCGACGGCGTTGAGTTGAAGGTATGACTGGACACTGTGATCTGGTAGACACAACTGTAGTTGCCCTGGTTGGATTGCTCAAACTCAGGGATGTAGAAGGAGGCTGAGTGGTTGAGGGCGCTCTGAGTTCTGATGTTATTGGAGCCTTCCAAGAGGAGCTGGAAGGAGCCTCCTGGATACTGGGGTTCAGTAGAGCAGATGATGGAGAGGCTGTGGCCTTTGGTCATCTGTAGCTCCTCAGGCCCCCAGAAAAGTTCTCCATCTGGGGTGATTACAGAGATGTTGGGCTGCACAACAGACACTGAGGTAGAGAATGGGGGGACAGGTTATCAGATCATTCCCTTATCAGCGATGCCCTTGAATATATATGCTATATACCCCCCATTGCCCCAGGGACTGTAAATAGGCTTACTCTGTACCTTGCTAACTGTAAGTCTCTGGATGGACATTCGATGCTATGAATGCAATGTTATGTGGATATACAGTAGCAATAACTCATTTTTCATCTTTAAACAGTTATATGTGACTGCACACATTTAAATCTATCATATATGACTTCTCATCATTAGTATCAATATTTTGTTGCATTTGTCATCTCACCTGTCACTGAAAAACTGACTGTATTGCTCCAAGGAGATGTGAAGGGTCGCCCAGACACCTGTGTTTGATACTGGCAGTAGTAGGCTTTTTCATGCTTGAAGTCCACATGAGGAATGGAGAAGATGGCAAAGTGTTGCGTGGTGCTCTTCTTGTCTTTGAATGAGCCATATTGCTGCTTCAGGGTGAACGTCCCACCCAGGTGTTGTGTGGAGATGGAGCAGCTCATCCGGACAGACTGACCCCAGCTCACCTTTGCACCCGTTTCCAGCGAGAGACTGGGGTTCTGCAAATCCACTGCAATATAAATGCAGAGAAAGGGTTTTCACATCTAGTCTCCTTTAAACCTATTTTAGCCTGATGACTCGAATATGTTGTTTGACCTTTTGTGCCTGGACCTGGAGCGACATATATATTGTAATGATTGGTTATTTGAATTACTGTTGGCTTTTTATCACCTCAAACCAGTCCGGCCATTCTCCTCTGACCTCTGGCATCAACAAGGCATTTTCAGACCATTTTCTCTGAACCCTAGACATGGCTGTGCATCAATATACATGTACCTGTAAATCTGTTTCTAAAATACTCAGACCTGCCTGTCTGGCACCAACAACGATGTCATGTTCAAAGTCTCTATAATCACTTTCATTCCCCATTCTGATACATTTCTAAATGTTTTGATTTGCGACCATATGATTCGCTCATTAGACATTTATGTCAATGAGCTGTTGGACAGGTGTGTCTGATGAAGTATCCGGTGAGTGTACATGCAGTACTTTCAACCAAAGCAACTAAAAAACAGGAAATACCCTTCAAAATACTTTGTATGGGAGACATATAGAGTACAGTATAGAGGTAGTAGGAAAGCAAAACAAAATGTAACAATAAACAATTGTGGGGGAACTACAGTGTAGGCCTGATTAGTAAAGGTACAGGGCTATACAGGATTACAGATGAGTGAGAGTTTAGTTTTGTTATGCAGAGAAGTCTTCTCAGAAGAGACTTCACAAGCTCCTTGAAGGCATGACATAACTTTTACAGAAGATAGCTTATTCCTAACCTGGTTCTCATGCAGATGCTTATTTGTCAACCCACCATTGAGGTAGAATGACAGAATAGCATTTGGACTCCCTGGATCACCCTGTGTGAGTAGAGTGCACTTTTGGGTTGAGTACCAAACACTCCACCAAGTTCTGGCCATTTGCAAAGGTTTTATTGCACAAGCTGGAAGGCCAGTCAGGGGAGAATTGCAATAGTGAAGGCGAGAGATGGTCATGGTCTGTACCAGAAAACTGATAGGCATATTAGGTCAAATAGGGTACAAAAAAGCTAATTACACCTCCGGCAAGACTGGAAGCTGCTTGCACACATATGGGTCAATTAAAGATCTTACATTATGTTTTATTGTGACACAATACATGGCTAAGCATAAACTCAGATATGTTCATAGTAATTCATCATTTCACCTGTCACAGAAAAGCTGACGGTATTGCTCCAAGGGGATGGGAAAAGCCGCCCAGACAATTGATACTGGCAGCTGTAGCCTCCTTCATGGATGAAGTCCACTTGAGGAATGGAGAAGGTGGCAAAGCGTATCGAGGTGTTCTTCATGTCTCTAAATGAGCCCAATTGCTGCTGCAGGGTAAATGTCCCACCCAGGTGCTGTGCGGAGATGGAGCAGCTCATCTGGACTGACTGGCCCCAGCTCACCTCTGCACCAGTTTCCAGTGACAGACTGGGCTTTGGCAGGTCCACTGCAATAGAAATGTAGAGAAAGATGCTCTACATCAGCCATTCACTAAAAATCTACGAGAACTTACAACATGATCAAAATTCTGCCAGGTCCATTTAAGACAAGAAATACAACAAATCTTTTAACACATTTTTGAACACATTATCGAACGACAATTTCTTAATTGAATATGTTTTCAATAAAAGTGTTTTTGTTCAGATGAGCACTATCAAAAAATGTCAGGGGACTAATACGAGATTTGGCGAGATAACAATCCTCTCATGAACAGAGGAGGCAACCGGACTAGACTATGTGATGAGGTGAGGTGACATGTTTGAATATGACCAATCAGAGGCAAGGAGATTTATTACCTCCATGATTCCCAACAAGGGGTACGTGTATCACTAGGGGTCCATGAGCACACTGTGGCGGATATGTGGAAAAAAACAATTACAATTGCATGCCATACAGTTACGTTGGGATAGAGGCAGAGGCATAGGTTATGACGATTTAGGAAGTACTGAATGGCGAACAAGCATAGGCATTGCACAAGGCAAAACAGATTCGGAAACACTGGATTAGCTGATTTACAGAGAGAAAGAATGCCTTTATTAGTCCCCAAGGGGAAATTGAATGCCACCTGGCCATCCACATCCACACATAACAGCAGGAGCACATTATCAGGAGCGCCTAGCACTTAATGGTATGGAACTATCTCAATGAAGAATAGGCTAATATTTATTGCAAGACTTTGTTCCGCTTTTTTTCATTAATAACTCATTATGATTTTTCTGATTAAGTATATTGATAACAATAATTTATATATGTATCACTGATTCTTGAGAAAGTGGCTAAAACAGGTTGTAATCTTGAAAGAAAAAAACTAAGTGAATTACAAAATAATATGGTATATCCTCGTAGACAAAGGTCTTGGCTTTTCAGAAATGCACAAGGCAAATCTCCCCATCTTCCATTTTTTTCAGAAATCAGGTTTTTCTCCGATCATACCTTGTTTTTTGTCAACACCGTCAGACACAATTAAAAGCAATAAAAAGTGTATTGATTTGGTTGCATATGTATCTGGAGTTTTTAAGTGATTGTGTGTGTTTTTTGGTTCACACATACGCCTTTAAATGTTGAAAATTCACTTGCATTCTATTTTAATACTGCTTCATGTGTTCTTATTTAAAAATATGTGCTGTCAGACAATGCTTACTTAATGGCTAAATAGATCAAACAATTTTTTGTAATTTCACAAATATTCGTGTAGGCTTAAATTTGCTATTACTTTGATAATTCAACAACTACAAAGGAAAATTTTGTAAGCACATTCATTTAAAATGTCCAAAACTCCTTCTTACGGTGGTGACTTAAGAACTGACGGTGGTGAAAGTGACCTAATTATTACCTACATTTAGCAAAATAAATAGCCCTCTCAAGTCAATGACATCTAGCATAAACACTTTATTTTTGTGTGTGCACAGTATGTTTGTGCATGTGTTTTTTCTTCATTTGTTAGATACTCTAGGAAGTAGGCCTAGATTATAGAAAATTTGGCATAAACAGGTTTTAAGTTGTTCAAATCCAAAATATAGAGGTGTATTATCATAGAAGAACGTCTTGGCTGTGCAGTGAATGTATTGTCCAAGCTCCCCATGTTTTACATTTTTCATAAAATGGGCTCTTTCTTGGTTTTGTCACCAGCGTCAGACAGAATTAGAAGTAAAAAAATAAGTTTACTGTATTTAAGTGAATTACTTTTACAATTCAACATAATTGTAGATACTTATTGGAAGCATATTGTTAAAACTTGTCAAAAACATGTAAAACACATGCTTTTTTGTGAACTACATCAGATGTCACCACCGTCAGGTTTTGTGACAAAAAACCCTCCAAATGCACCTCAGTGGAGGCTGGAGTATAAGTTTGGGTCACAATTATTACTAACATGTCTGGTAATGTTTCATTAACCAGCACAATTTAGTAAAATATGGAACAAGATGAAGATTGGAACAAAATCTGACGGTGGTGACATCTGACGGTGTGAGACAAAAAAACACTCTTTTACATATTTTTTGCTCACATTAGCCACTTCGTTTTCGCTCTGTTTCTTAGGGGCTTCATGACGCTTCTGAAAAAGTATATATAATTAACATTAATGTAACAATAATACTATTAAAACCCCCGACGGTGTTGACAGTTTATGGTTGGGACAGTACCAGTGTCCAAACAAATTATCAAATTGAGGAGAAATTAGTAAACTTACAGGAGCTTCAGTGATGGTGAAGTACTCAGTAGATCTAAAGGTTTGAAAGGGGGTCCTAAGTAATGACAATGACCTTGCGCATACCTGATTTTATTGTCTTTTTAAAAAAATCTGACGGTGGTGACTAATATGCTGGACAGACTTTGAGCAATCAGAAAATAGTAGTAAATATTGCTTTACACGCACTATGTGCATATCTGCAGAACCACCTCAATATGGACTTTCACATCATGGTGATATTATTCAATAATATCAGTGATTTTTACATTTTAAGTCAATTGAAATGATGATGTCTGTCCTTGGGACAGCTGTTTTTACAGGGTGTGGGCAGGTTTATAGCCATGAAAAGTAATAAAATTACACTTAAATATTTCAAACAACTGTACATTTATGTAACAGACCCCTGTGTCTTTACCTGGATTCATTTTGTTCATGAAAATGTAGTTTATTTTCAACAGAATTGGCAGTTTATTGCAGAGACATGTTTTAGCCGCTTTCTCAAGAATCAGTGGTATATAATAATATTTTCACAATTCATCATCTCACCTGTCACAGAAAAGCTGACAGTCTCACTCCAAGGGGATGTGTAGAGGAAGCTCACACAAGCTCCCGCCGAGTGTACTTCATACCGACAAGAGTAGGCTCCTTCATGCTTGAGGTCCACCTGAGGAATGGAGAAGACGGCAGTGCTTTCCTTGGTGCTCTTTGTGTGTCTGTATGACCCAGACCCAGATTGTTGCTGCAGGGTGAACGTCCCACCCAGGTGCTGTGTGGAGATGGAGCAGCTCATCTGGACAGACTGACCCCAGCTCACCTGTGCACCAGACTGCAGTGACAGACTGGGTTTCGGCAGGTCCACTGGATAAATGTTCAAAGAAAGGAGCATCTTATATAAACGTGGAAAAACTCATCCAAATCCTGTTGAAATCACTGGATCATTTCATATCTGTTTTATTGCAGTTATTGGCTCTAAATGATTGTGTTTATGCAGTTATTTATCCAAGGCAGCCCCATTGGTAATTGAGATCACGTGGAATTCAACAAAATTCAACCTTTACAATTAACCAATAGGCCTACCACACGTGCCATACAGGCTTTGGGAGACCGGCTACAATAACACACGACACAAAGAAGAGACACCAAAGTGGTGCTTTATTAATTATATGTATTTTAACTGCTATAACTGTGTATATGATATGCATTACTGAGCATTATGGATATTAAAAAATGCAAGGCGTGTGAAATTCTGGCATAAAACACAAAAAAATGAACTTACGTGAGGAAGTCACATTGACAGAGAGAAGTACTTAAGCAATATGACCCGAGTGGGAGGGATGATGTTGACGGATATCATCCCTGGTGTGGTTCGGCCATAGGCACGAAGCCGAAGGCTGAGTGCCGTCGGCAATCACACCAGGGATGATATACGTTAAACATCATCCCGACCACGAGGGTCATATTGCTTTTATACAATAGTTCAATTGCCAACAAAATACCAGAATAAATGTTCGAATTCATGTTTATTAGTTACCTTCATCATACTTTGTTTACCTGCTCCGCTAAGCAAAGTAGGCCTAGTTCCGAATTGATTATGGTTGCTATGCAATGACGAGCTGACAGCGCCAGCGCGTAAAGTTCCATGAAACGCTGTGAAGTGCATTTCTGTGTGGACTGCGAATGGGCTTCGCTTAGCCTACTAAAATGATGCATGATAAATGAAAACACTGTGCAACTTCAACATTTTAGTAGATGCCTACTTTTATAAGCCTTTTGGCCGACATTGATTTTCACGTTTTTGTGGACCACAAAACTTGCTGATAGCTGCGTAAAGACACACCTCGTCTTTCCCTCTCCAGTGCCGCATGAGATCCGAGCGCTGTTCTCACACGCACAACCACACAAATCAATCCCTTGTAGGCCTATGATATCCCGATGTCTGCTTTAGGCTACTGCAGGGTACAACTTTGCTGCTGAAACACTTTCATAGGCAAACGTCTGATGTGGGTGCGAACCCGAGATGGGTTCGCGTTTTCCCTCCCAATAAACTAAAAGGCAACTCATTCCAGTTCCAAGCGGCCATCATTTTAAATTGCATGGCACACGGTATCTTGCTTCCAGATGCCCACTTTGTAGGCTACTATTAATTGATTTGCACGTGGTGGATGGCAAGCTTTGCTGATAGCCTAGGCTGTATTTTTAAGCCATCTCTTCCTCGTCATTCCCTCTCCCGCAGCGCAAATGAGATCCGATTATAGCGGTTCTCATACACTGCAGGAGACTGACATAGCCTTTCTGTAGCTGTGTCAAAAAAGTGTCAAAAAAGTCCCGCATATCTCCCGTTTGAAACTATCTTCCGTGTATGAACAGATATTTAACGTAGGCTACATGTGTTAGATTGCCTTCAAAAGACTACGAAATAGAGGTCGCAGAGGTGTGCCAACTTCCCAGACAACTGCACTAGAATCAGATAACTTCTTTCCTCTCTGCCAGAATCCAAATACCAACGGGGATAGGCTACGCGTCTCTGTCATGCGGGCGTGCGTGCGCCCAACTTAGTCCAGCATTGAACAATGGAATAGAATGATGGTGAGTTCAAAATACGCGGCCCTGGTTACATTCACTTTCTCCGCAGTAGACTATGAGATAGAATGATGGCGAGTTCAAAATGCGCGGCCCTGGTTACATTCTATCCACGGCGGAGTGATTATTAGGTGTGATGAGTCTCCGGGGATGATGTCCACCTAGACATCATCCTCCTTACCGACGCGTAGAATGCCAATAGAACGCGTCTCGTCCAATCAGACATCGCAAAATAAATTGACCGGATCTAACTATTGTATAATGAAAGACAATATTTGCATTGAAACACACTCAGGACATTGTTTTCAATTAGCCTATATACTACATAGTATAGCTGTGTCCTTTTCACTTTTCTTTAAAAAAAAACCCACACATAACCCACTTTTTACACACATTGTAAAAAGCTTTTGAAAGTTTTTGCCATTGACACAGAAGTGATAAATAAAGATGGAGAGATGGAAATTCTTGTAGCATTCCAACAAACTGTTATAATTACAATTTTGTTTGACTTTTTAAATAATCATTACTCCTTGGAACAACATAGTACTTTCAACCAACTCCCCCAAAGAAATGGCTTAAATGTAAGGATTTCTCAGCATATGTAAAAGGAGATTGTTTGAGAACAGGAGAATTCACTTCATGGACAATACTGAAAAGCATTATACTCCTGATCTTTACACTGCCTCAAAGGAAAAGCCCAACAAAATGTATATGAGTAATTTCAGAATTTTTAGATTATTTGATCAGATTTAATTAATTTCAGCTCCCTTTTGTGACATTTTCACTTCGCTTCCATTCTAAATATCTTTGACTTTTTCTCAAATTATTAAGATAAAATCATAAAACATGACTTACATGAAATCATCAAGAGCGCAGACATCATCTCCATCTGCGCATTTGATGTGAAATGCATGTTTCCTCTTTTCTCCCCTTCCTCTTGGACATGGGTATTGAAGGTGGGTATTGGTAAAAGCCACAACCGCAAATACATACTGTCCCCTAGCTTAGTGGTGTAGTCTACGTAGGATGCAGGTATATGGAGTATACCCACTTCTAAATTTCAGGGATTTCAGTATACCCACTTAAAATTGATTGATCCATTGTTTTGAATAGCACAAGCAAATACAGTATACCCACTTCAAAAAATGCTCAAATATACAGTATACCCACCACAAAAAAGTAGACTACACCACTGCCCTAGCTTAGGGGTCAGGGCTAATACAGGATGTGACTGCCTCGCCAAATTTGGTAGGAAGAACAAAAAAGACAATGATGCTGTAGTCAGAATTATTTTTTGCCATGTTTGTCATATACTTTAACACATGCCATGTGTTCAAGAAATGTATTATGAGAAGCGTAAATTATGTAATAATTTATTATGTTATTTCATAATGTGGTGTTATTACGTTGGGGGGCTGTAAAACGTCAACATTTTCAAGACGGCTGAATTCAAGATGGCGAATTTTTGTTTGGCCCATAACCTCTGACCGGCTGGATAGATTTGTCCCAGACATGATGTTACGCAAAATTGTCACATTATATTACATTACATTATTATATGGTGTGACGTCATCGGTCGAATGCTCCATTCATTTCAATGGGGCTCCCCAACGTTCGCACGTCTGTTATGTAAGGGTTAACGTTCGGCGAGAAGGTCGCTACCGTGGAATAGCAGCACGACAGAGAGAATCTTTAGACCCCGACGCGGAGCGGAGGGGTCTTGTTCTCTCTGAAGTGCTGCTATTCCACAAAGCGACCGACTCGCCGAAAGTTAACCCGCTTATTATATGGATATACTTAAATGATTCACACATGGCGGGGACATTTCT
The DNA here is from genome assembly GCF_034702125.1 of Engraulis encrasicolus. NCBI lineage: Eukaryota > Metazoa > Chordata > Actinopteri > Clupeiformes > Engraulidae > Engraulis > Engraulis encrasicolus. Next base: position 47,283,044 of record NC_085878.1, read on the forward strand.
TTAGGCCTATTTAATGTTAAGTCTATTATAGTTTTTAATGTCAAAAGATTGTTGCTGCGCAAAAACAAAACAGTGCCGTTGTGGAACACCGCTAAGCAACAGCTAGGTAGCCAGGACAACAGGTGTTGTCTATCACAGCAGCTGATTAGAGTCTTGTTGAAAAGTCGCTTTAGCAGTGAAAAGTCTTGTTGCCATTGACAGCGGTCTGTTATAGACCAACCCGTCTGTTATCGAAAAATAACAGACGTGCGAACGTTGGGGAGCCCCGTTGAAATGAATGGAGCATTCGACCGATGACGTCACACCATATAATAATTTTCGATAACGGACGGGTTGGTCTATATCAGACCGCTGTCAATGGCAACAAGACTTTTCACTGCTAAAGCGACTTTTCAACAAGACTCTAATCAGCTGCTGTGATAGACAACACCTGTTGTCCTGGCTACCTAGCTGTTGCCTAGCTGTGTTCCACAACGGCACTGTTTTGTTTTGCGCAGCAACAATATTTTGACATGAAAAACTATAATAAACTTAACATTAAATAGGCCTAAAGAAATGTCCCCGCCTTGTGTGAATCATTTAAGTATATCCATATAATAAGCGGGTTAACTTTCGGCGAGTCGGTCCCTTTGTGGAATAGCAGCACTTCAGAGAGAACAAGACCCCTCCGCTCCGCGTCGGGGTCTAAAGATTCTCTCTGTCGTGCTGCTATTCCACGGTAGCGACCTTCTCGCCGAACGTTAACCCTTACTTATTATATGGTGTGACGTCATCGGTCGAATGCTCCATTCATTTCAATGGGGCTCCCCAACGTTCGCACGTCTGATATTTGAGATAACGGACGGGTTGGTCTATATCAGACCGCTGTCAATGGCAACAAGACTTTTCACTGCTAAAGCGAATGTTTCATATCACTCCGCAGGGGGTCCGGTCTTTTGTCACTCTAATCAGCTGCTGTGATAGACAACACCTGTTGTCTAGGCTACCTGTTGCCTAGCGGTGTTCCACAACGGCATTGTTTTGTTTTGCGCAGCAACAATCTTTTGACATGAAAAATTATAATAAACTTAACATTAAATAAAGAAATGTCCCCGCCATGTGTGAATAATTTAAGTATATCCATATAATAAGCGGGTTAACGTTCGGCGAGTCGGTCGCTTTGTGGAATAGCAGCACTTCAGAGAGAACAAGACCCCTCCGCTCCGCGTCGGGGTCTAAAGATTTTCTCTGTCGTGCTGCTATTCCACGGTAGCGACCTTCTCGCCGAACGTTAACCCTTACTTATTGTTACACTGGTAATTACACTGTAGCCTACCTGTGGTAAATCCACTTAACTGTAATAGGCCTAGTGAACCATTAAAACAGTGTTACCATTTGCTCCATATTTTTTTGCTTCGTTTTCACAATAGTCGCTTGGTTTTAAGCCTATGCACGTCATTGCTCTATGTATAGATATTGAATACATATTTCTTTTATATTTTGTATTTAACATATAAGTTCATAAAAAGGTGGACGGGTGTGGTAGGAATGATGGGGGACTGGAAGCATCATGTTTCAGGGATATACCTTTAGCAGTCGAACAGGGCTGCACAGGCCTAGTTACATGAGAAAATTAGATGAGACTTGTGGTCCAATACAGTGTGTTATGACAAGTTGGTACTTCAATTTAATAACTTCCATGGGGCAGGTTAAGTCCTGTTCTATATAATTAATTAGCTTAATCAAGTTAAAGTAAGACTACAAGGCAAAACAAGTTTAATCACATTCACACACAGAAGCAGTTCAGTGTGTTTCACAAAAGTAAAAGCGAAAAACACAAGATGATGATGATGATGATGATGATAATGAATGATACATCACAAAACAATTTGTTTCAACTAAATGTAAAAGTTCACTACTTCTCACGGCAAGAAAGCATGAAAGTTCAAAAAGAATAACATATGAAAAGATTAGATAAAATGGTAAAATGTTAAATAAAATGCTAAAAGATCGACTCATCTTTACTATCACATCTTTATTTCCTTGGGGTACTGACGTTAGTGGAGGTTAGAGCCGAAAAAGTCAGCATGAAAAGAAAATCAAGAGGTGATAAGCAGGGGCAGCTAGTGGTTAAGGAGATGGGCTTTAGATCAGTAGGTTGCAGGTTTATATCCCACCCTTCCACTCCCTAGCCTACGTCACTCACTCCATAACTGAAGTGCCCTTGAGAAGGGCAACTAACCCCACACTGCTCAAGCGACTGCATAACAAATAGAGTTCACATGAAATAGCTGTAAGTCGCTTTGGATAAAAGCATCAGTTAACTGTAATGTATTAATGTAATCCTTACCCCAACATTATGTTACAGATTAAGTACAAATACACTTCAAAGTGTTGACACACTGTAGCAGGAAGCATAAAATCTCAGCTATAACTCTCAGGTATAGTTTTCATAGATGGCATCCTGGTCATGATTGCCTGTGCCATTTGAAGTCTTCTGTAAGTTTCCAAAATTTTCATAGTAATTTTCATTGTCTGCAACTTTGCTGCCAGACAGCTCAGCTGTGTTCATGTAGATTGGGTCAGGGGCCTTACAGGTGTTTGCAGTCCCAGATACAGCTACGCATGTTTGGGGGAAAAAACACAACAGCATTACATTACACTTAAGAATGCTTTATCCAAAGTTAAAGTCAGTGTTTCCCTAGGAAAATCTGTTCGTCAAGGTGGTGAAGGGTGAGCCGGCATCACAGACATGCAACCGCCATCATTAAAATGGAATCACAAGTTGCGTTACTATAATCACTGTGGTGATAATTTCATACTCACTAGTTATCATGATTGGGCGATCCTTCTTGGTCATGCACTTCCTCTTAGCCAGGAACACTATAGCAGGGATCACCATGAGGATGAAAAATCCACAAAGAGAATGTAGAGTAAGGTTGTCTAAAAAAAGCAGAACGCAAAATCATTCGGTATTCAAATGTGCCAAGTTGACAAGCAGAGCCGTTCTGTGATAAGCTACTCAAACATCATGTTATATGAGCAAATAAAGCAAATTAATTACAAAGCTTCTTGAGTAATATTGGCAACCATGTGCATTGTTCACTTTTGATTTGAACAGAGGCGTAAAGTAGAAGAAGATGTATTACAGTTACTGATGTACTCACAGTACATGATTTTACATAGTTTGTGCATCAGCTATTCCACTGCACAGTGCTGGCCAAAAGTATTGGCACCCCTTCAATTCTGTCAGATAATACTCAATTTCTTCTAGAAAATGATTGCAATCACAAATGCTTTGTCGTAAATATCTTCATTTGTTTGTCTTGCAATGAAAAAATACAAAAGAGAATGAAAAAAAGTCAAATGAATGACCATTTTACACAAAATTCCAAAAATGGGCTGGACAGAAGTATTGACACCCTCAGCCTAATACTTGGTAGCACAACCTTTAGACAAAATAACTGCGAACAACCACTTCTGATAACCATCAATGAGTTTCCTACAACGCTCTGCTGGAATTTTTGACCATCCTTGAGGTGATTTGAAGGGTGCTTTCTCCACACTGCCATTTTGAGATCTCTCCATAGGTTTTCTATGGGATTCAGGGGTGGACTCCTACATTATGCTGCAAAATTTGTTGATAGTCTTCAGACTTCATAATTCCATGCACACGGTCAAGCAGTCCAGTGCCAGAGGCAGCAAAGCAACCTCAAAACATCAGGGAAACTCTGCCATATTTGACTTATGAGGCCTTCAAAGAAAAGAACACGGTCCCTAAAGTCAAATATGGCAGAGTTTCCCTGATGTTTTGAGGTTGCTTTGCTGCCTCTGGCACTGGACTGCTTGACTGTGTGCATGGAATTATGAAGTCTGAACACTAGCAACACATTTTGCAGCATAATGTAGGAGTCCACCCCTGAATCCAATAGAAAACCTATGGAGAGATCTCAAAATGGCAGTGTGGAGAAAGCACCCTTCAAATCACCTCAAGGATGGTCAAAAATTCCAGCAGAGTGTTGTAGGAAACTTATTGATGGTTATCAGAAGTGGTTGTTCGCAGTTATTTTGTCTAAAGGTTGTGCAACCAAGTATTAGGCTGAGGGTGTCAATACTTCTGTCCGGCCCATTTTTGGAATTTTGTGTAAAATGATCATTCATTTGACTTTTTTTCATTCTCTTTAGTGTTTTTTCATTGCTAGACAAACAAATGAAGACAGCATTTGTGATAGCAATCATTTTCTGGAAGAAATTGAGCATTATCTGACAGAATTGAAGGGGTGCCAATACTTTTGGCCAGCACTGTATGTAATGAGTTAGAAACACTAAGAGTACATCTACATTTACTTTATACACCCCTGGATCTGAAAACACACTGCAAGACAGCGGTTTACACAATAGCTCATCTAGCAAGCAGAACCGAACAAAACAATGTGATCTTCATTCGCTGAGGTCCCCAACCCACCTATTACAATAAGTGTCAGTGCTTCTGACGGCGTTGAGTTGAAGGTGTGATTGGACACTGTGACCTGGTAGACACAGCTGTAGTTGCCCTGGTTGGATTGCTCAAACTCAGGGATGTGGAAGGAGGCTGAGTGGTTGAGGGCGCTCTGAGTTCTGATGTTATTGGAGCCTTCCAAGAGGAGCAGGAAGGAGCCTCCTGGATACTGGGGTTCAGTACAGCAGAGGATGGAGATGTTGTAGCCTCTGGTCACCACTGGCCCCCAGAAAAGTCCTCCATCTGGGGCGATTACAGAGATGTTGGGCTGCACAACAGACACTGAGATGGAGAATGGGGGAGCAGGTTTTCAGGTCATTCCGTTATCAGCAGTGCCTTTGAATGTAGATATATACCCCACATTGCTCCAGGGACTGTAACCAGTACACTGTGAAATAACTAAATAAGTATTGCTATGTACGTAAATTCGAAAAAGGCAGATGTCATGAGTGCAAGGTGGACACAACATTATCACATTCATCTTTTAACAGTCAAGTAACTTCAAAATTGAATCATTATAATTGTATGGCGGTCACATTGGAGATGATTAGGGGGAATAGGCTTGGGTGGTGCACGAAGCAAAAAAGGTTGAGAGACATTGAGTTAGCTGATGTAGAGCCGCTTAGGCAGATCAGGAGATCAGCACTTAAACTATGGTATGGCCAGAACTGATGTTGGCTCTTGATAAAGAATATAATATAATGCAAGCAGTTCCGTGTGTTTTAAAGTGTTTTTGTTTGGTTCCTTGAGGGGTACATAATATGTTTTATATATATATTATACAGGGTATTGCATTGCATGACATTACATTATAATATGTGATCCAACATGACTTAAAAAGAGGACACACCCCTCACAATACCGGTACAATGTGGGGAAATACAGAGCACAACTGTATACAGTTAGTATGAAAGCAAAAAAAAATTGTGGCAATAAACAATTGTGGGGGAACTACAGAATATGCATGCGTGACTACACAGGGCTACACAGGGTTGCAGACAGTTATGAGCAAAATGGATTCATTAGTTACAATCTAGGGCCTCTTATTCTAAATTACATTGTTTTGCATGTCCAGTTCAACCACGGAACCATTCAATCAATCAATAACCTGTCTGAGTTAGACAGGTAAAACCAAGCCACCTGAACTATGTGAAACTGGATAGTAACTTATGAATCAATTTTGCCCATCACAAGTTACACATTATCAAGAGGTATAGGTATGTTATGCCCGGGAAGCCCTCTCAGAAGAGAAGAGTTTTCACAAGCTTCTTGAAGGTTAAGAGGGATGACCCTACTCTTAGGAACTGATAGCTTATTCCACCATTGAGGGACAATGACAGAAAACTGGACTGGACATTTGGACTGGGATCGTGTCATGGATTGTGTGAGAAGAGGGCAACCCTAAACCATTGATAGTGGAGGAAGACAACCTTCTGAAAGGAACATAAGGCATCAGAGAAGCCGTAGCAGAACCTGAAGTTGCATTGTAGATGATGATCAGGGTCTAGTGCTTAATTCAAGCAGACACCAGTAGACAATGCAGATTAATAAAGAGAAAAGTGACATGTACCCTTTTGGGTTGAGTGAATACCAAACGCGCCACCACATTCTGGCCATTTGCAAAGGTTTTATTGCACAAGCTGGAAGAGCAGTCAAGGCAGAATCGCAACAGTGCAAGTGAGAAATGAGCATGCCCTGTACCAGCAGCTGAATGGCATGGGTCTGGTTAGCCTATGGTAAAAAAACCCCAAAAACAATTATGTAGTACCTTCAGTCCGCTTGGAAGTTGCTTGCACACAGATGGCTCAATTAAAGATCTGGCATCGTGTTTTATTTAACATGACTTTACTGACACATTATACATGGCTAAAAATGAACTCAAATACTCGTATGTTAATATCATTCATCATCTCACCTGTCACAGAAAAGCTGATGGTATTGCTCCAAGGAGATGTGAAGAGTCGCCCAGACACCTGTGTTTGATACTGGCAGTAGTAGGATCCTTCATGCTTGAAGTCCACCTGAGGAATGGAGAAGGTGGCAAAGTGCTCCATAATGCTCTTTGGCTCTCTGAATAGGCCAGGGTACTGCAGGATGAATGCCCCACCCAGGTGCTGTGTGGAGATGGAGCAGCTCATCTGGACAGACTGACCCCAGCTCACCACTGCACCAGTTTCCAGTGACAGACTGGGCTTCGGCAGGTCCACTGGATAAGTTTTCAAAGCAAGGTTTATACTGTAGGTATCTCACACAATCTCAAAACCCAACTATTTAGAATGCAAAAATTAACATGGTTTACAAAAGAAAAACAAGTAAAGGTGTTTCACACATGTACTGACCTACAAGGTTACAAATGACCCCTGCATCTTTATCATGGCCACAGTTGCGCATAGAATATCTGAATGGGCAGTGTGCCAGATTACATTCCGTACCCAAACAGCTAACTTCAGTCCACCAAATCATTCGACTCCCCTGACCAAAATAGGCTTGTCCCGGGGCACAGATTGCACTGCCACACTCCAGCTGCCTACACACCACTTCAGCATCAGCCATGTCCCAGGAATCATCACACACTGTTGCTACATACGGCCAAGATGGTAGCTGTACTTCCACTCTACCTGAACACCGATTATTTCCATTCACCAGCTTTATCTGGAAGCTGGCTACAAAAACACACATGACATAAACAAGAGACACAAAAAGTGATGCTTTAATTATGTTATGAATGATATGTATTATAAAGGCTATAGCTGTCATGATGTGTATTACACCATTACTGATCAATAGGCATGTTAGAAAAGCATGCTCAGTAATGTATGAAATTCTTGCATGAAATATCTTGCATGAACAAAAAAGTGAACTTACCGGAGGAAGTCAAAGCAAAAGACAGAAGTACTGAAAGACAATAAGGATTTGCAGTTTATATGCAGTGCAATAATGCAGCAGAGTTGTATAAAGAAGAAGTAGAAGTACTCTGACAGATGTAATTACAACACTAGTGGGATGATATTTTTAAGTTGAAACCATGTAATATCCATCCACTAGTATTGTAATTACACCTGTAAGAGTACTTGTCCTTACTACTTTATACAACTCTGTAATTTAGTGTCTTTCTATGCAATCCCTTCATTGGGCCAGTCGTGGTCAAAGGGGATTGGAAAGTTGCATGTCTGAATTCCATGTTGTTAAGGACAATGTGGATGGCGGATTGAATACACAATCGCTTCAGTGACTGATGATTTAGGTCCTGCCATGTACTGTGTGTTCTCAACACAGGTGATTTCAATAATGAGCACAGCTGCTTCAGTGGATATGCTGGAATGAATACAGGTATTTTCGATGCTGTTTACATGTAGATAGAAATGTTTCAAACACATTGGCTTTGGCCTCTTGTTTACACGTAAACAGAGTTTTAGAAATCTCCCCTCAACACTCTTACCATTTAGGGGGCAAAAATGCACCTGTCACAATGCTGTTTTTATTTTTATCCACATACCATGTTTATAAGTAAACAGATGAAAAAAAAAATCAGCATTTTTAAAAATCTGCAAACGTGTAACGAAGGCCTCCCTCTCAGGACTCACTCAGAAAGTTGCAGTGATATGTTTTCTGTTTTATAGCCTACGGCAGTGGTTCTTAACCTGGGGTGCGGGCACCCCCTGGGGGTGTGCCAGAGATTTCAGGGAGTGCGCGGAATTTTGTTTGTGTTGAGGTTGTGACCAAAATTCTGCTTCCAAACATTATAATTAGGCCAAATTAAGACCAAATTTAAACATGTTTTCGTCCCCATGTAAATTCATTAAAGTATTGATTAATGTCTAAAGTAAGAATCATTGTAATTGATCACTTAAATCATTTTTTTGGTGCGTATACACGTGCAGATATTTGGGATGGGGGTGCGCGGCTTGTCTTGGGAACAGCTAAGGGGGTGCGTTCAGAAAAAAAGGTTAAGAACCACTGGCTTAGAGTATACTGTTTTCACTTTTGTCTTTTACACCATTTTTAAACACATACTCCATGTTTATACACATTGTAAACTTAAGAAGCATTCATTTTTTTGCTGTTGATACATAAACAAAACAGTATGTGTTGACTGACTTGGAAGGATAGCAGATGACAAAATAATTAAAGTAATATTTTTACGATCATCAACTGTATAGATACTTTCAGTCATTACTCTTTCGAATAACATAGCACTTTGAACCAACCCACCCAAATCAAATGGTTCTGATACATGTAGGGATTATTTGAGAACTTGAGAATTCACTTCATGGAAAACATTGAAAAGCATCATCATTATGTTATAACCCCTGATCTTTCCATCGCCTCAAAGGAAAATCCCAGAATGAAATTATTTCATATGTTTTCAATAAATAATTTGATTCCCCCAAATTGTATCATTTCACTTGCCTTTTTGTTCAGCTTTCATATCACTTTCATTTCTCAAAACACATTTTTCTATATTTACATTTTTTCAAATTATTAACGCAAAATCATAAAACATGACTTACCTGAAATCAGCAAGAAGGCAGACATTGTCTCCATCTCTGTATGATGTAAAAGTGCACACTTCCTCTTTTTTTTCCCTTACCTTTGGATGTATACTATTGTGGGCATTGGTTGAAGCCAGATGAGGAAAAAACATGAGACACATACACAGCATTAACCTTTCTCCTCATTATTTACACGATCACTTACTGTATTAGATCTACAGCGTGTCACTCCTATAGCCATAGATTAATTAACAATGGATAATGAAACCATGGCTTTAAAGTCTCAACCAATCTGACAAAAACTCAAAATGAATTTGAACCTACTTGTGGAGTGCATATCTAATGAATGCCATTAGAGAGAGAGAGAGAGAGAGAGAGAGAGAGGGAGAGAGAGAGAGAGCGAGAGCGAGCGAGAGAGAGGCATTCTTTGTGCCTGCTGTTCCCTTTTCACAGATGAGCAGTAAACAATCTATCTGCCACTGCTCACGGACATGCTCAGCACATTCTACTTCAAGTCATTAGTTTTCTTTTGTTTCAGACATGTAAAAGTTTTGTCCTTTTTTCTCTTTTTTTCGACAGTGTAACTTCCGTCTTCCTCAGCGGGTCACACAGGTGTTGGTGTGTCAAAAGAAAACTAAGAATGAATAAGAGGACATAGCCTAACTAACGTAATGCATCTAGGCCTATATCTTACTTCAATGCTGCTGTGTGTTGTGTGCAGGGCCGCCGACAGCTTTGCCTGGGCCCGGTACAAAGTAATCTGAAAGACCGCCCCCCTCAATAGATGCTATGCAATGGGGACACGATTCTGGGCCCCCTATCTCCCTGGGCCCAGGATAACTGCCCCCCTTGTCCCTCCCTGTCGGCTGCCCTGGTTGTGTGTGAGGAGGGGGGCAGAGGTGGACTACAACAGCCATTTTATAGCATCTCTCACTGAAGAAAAATCTTCATTCAAGCAAGGTGCATTGGAAGTACATGGCACAGCAAAGATAGTCAGGCCATTGTCTCATCATCTCAATTTCATTACACTCCTGCAGCTACGTTGGGAAATGCAGTGAAGTGAAATCGGCTGATGTATCAATGACTGATAAACCATTTAAATGCTACTGAAAATCCATTGAAATGCCAACTTCGCCTCTTTCTCACCACTTAACAGCTCTGATATCTGCATGTATGTAGTACATCGCAAGTACAACATAGTCAAGGAAAGAAAATAGTGTTGTATAAATTAGTTTATTATCTCAACTGAATGGCCATGCCAAATGCCCAACATTATTTAAATGTCTTAAAAACATAAAAAAAACATATTGAAATTGTGATTATGATGTTGTCTTTGCTATGTGATTGCTATAAATTCAATTTGGTGGTTGCCAAAGTGTTCAATCCGTTTTGAAATTGCAGTATATTTTCATTGAAGTGTGGAGTGCATATAAAATTGTATGGATATATGCAATTCATTGCTGCTTAGTTTTAATGGCAATTATGACACATGACAAGGTTGCTTGGACTAACATAATGTTACAGGACGGGATCATAAGAAAATAACACCAATATTTTCATTCAAGACCACAAAGATCTGTGTCCAATGCTCATTTGTTTCATGATGTCAGATTGTTCGCAGTGTTTATGGTGTATCAAATATGACTGTCTTCGATACGTCTTTTTTTTTTTTTAACATCTGAAGGCATCAAAAGGCTTCATCATCTTTTTTTAAATCTCATCCTGCACCCCGACATTTACACAACAGACAATGTTTTCAAAGAAATGACAAATATTGTATAGAACCATTTGTAGCAATGCCTTTGATTTACTGCCCAGAGGCCCTGGTGCCTCGGCTGACCCACGCCTCATAGACAATGGAATCCCTCAAACACTATCCACCCTCCTTTGGCACATCGCTTTACAGGATATGTCCACTATTTGGCTCGTTTAGCCCTTTTTCTGAGTTGTCGTCACTCTGATTTTTGTTGTTTGCTGCTGTCTCTGTTGTTTGGCTGAATTGGATTTTGTTTCACCCTGTCACAACACCATGGACCACTTGGTGAGTTGTACATTTGCACATGCAACAATAGTTTAGGATGGTTTTAAGGACATGCCATCAAGTATATTGAGAAAATCCAGATTAGCCAAATAATGGGAGACAGCAGCACACATCATAAAATCTGTGAAAATAACTATTGCATTGCACACAACTTAGAAGAGGGGGCAAATGTGTTAAATAGTGGAAATATCATTTAAATCCCTCTGACATCACACATGGTTTCCTTCGTCACCCATCATGGTAACATTTGCAGCGGGAGGGTCTTTGGTGAGAAGTGCCTTCTTTGTCATTGTCATTGAACAAGAGTGACCTAGTTAGTGTAAGTACTGTATGTGTCAATTCATAGACAGTAATGGATAAGGTCATAAATAGAAGTGAGTGAAAATGTTTTTCAAAAACAAAATTCTATAACAATGTGTACATTATTTTATACATAGCACCATTACATGAAATTGGTATGCACCAAGCCCTTCCCCATTTTGCATTATGTGTCTGAATAAAGTTTGTCTTGCGATGCCTCTTCTTCAAAGGGTATTAAGGACCAGTGTCATTCCTTGAAGCAACAGTTTAGGGCCGCAACACAGCCCCAGTGTTTTAACCCAAGGTCTCTGAAGTTCACACTCAATTGGCAGACAATGGATTATTCCATAATGGGGCAGGAAAGTGTTGGGTTTGGAAGACCAACAGTTTTCACGAATCCCAAAGGGTAAAGTTTGTACATTCCGTACAGCATCCTTTCACGACAGAAGTTTTCCCCTTGATCGATAGTCTCTTCAAAAGCCAAGGTCAAACATCGGTCTCATGCGATACTCTAGGTCACAGCATTATCCTATCTGAATGGAAAGAGCTCAGTTCCAGGGTAGTGCTTTCCGAGGCCTGTTAATACTGGACACAGGACCCAGTGAGTAGGCTGATGTGGGTCTGGGAGCGATCCACCAGAGGGGCTACTGGAGAAGTAATGCCCAGGGGGGATGAGGTGTAGGGTGTAGGTGGGGTAGATAGGTGGAGTGGAACGTGGTGGTGGTGGTGGTAGTGAAGCCAGCGGGGTGCTATCGACGGCCCCTGAACCCTGAGGACCTGTGGGTGGTGGTGGCGTGTGGCACTCTGGAGCAGGACGCGCAGCAGGCCATCCTGTAGTAGTTGTAGACGCACAGGCGAGCCTGGACCACCACGTTGCAGTTGAAGTATTTGTCCCGACAGTTCTCATCTGGAAGACATTGCACAAGGAGCTCGGCGTCACAGAAAGTAAAGCGTACGCTCTTCTTTTCATGACAGCTGAAGATTAAACTTTAAACATATCTTATGACGTGAGTTTGCTGTGTGTGCATGTCTTGGGTTTCAAAGTCGTCAGTGTTCACCACAAGATTACTAGTATCTTTACTGCCTGATGACTGAAATGCAGCCTAAGTGCAGACTCAGCTAGTCGAGCATGTTGTAAGGTATATCTTATGTCGGTTGTAATTTTTACTGTTGACCCTGGAAATGTCACATTTTTATGAAAATCCCACCAAGTCACAAGGCGTAGCAGTCAGACCAGTCATTGCCTTTAATGGACATCTTGAAAGAAATACCTCTGAAGGATATAATTTCACATCACAGCTCAGTGAACCTGACATTGCAATCTTTATGCCTGGGTGTAAACAAGCATTTGGTTTCAATCTGGACCCTGTTTCTCGACAGTGTCGTTGCTAGCTAGTTAGCAACTTAGTACGTTGCCTATGGGAAATTATATCGCAACCAAGTAAGTTGCTAACTTAGTTAGCGATACACTGTCGAGAAACAGGGTCCTATATTTCCATGCAATATAGCTAGACGGGACTATTTTGACCATGACTTAGCTATTTTCTCTTAAAATTATTTTTTTTTTCTGGCTCTGAGGGTAAGACACATTGTGTCATCTACTGTATTATTACATGTTCTGAACCCAACTGAGAAGTGTCTTACAGTAATACTACAGAAGGACTGATGTATGGAAACGGAGAGCTGTATCTGTAAGTACTTGCCTATCTCTGGGATGCATGGCCCAGGGTTGCACTCCTCCCTGTCTGGAGGCCGTAGGTGATCCTCACAGCCCTCGGTGGACAACATGTCATCTGACAGACACCGCACCTCCCTGATCCGGAAGCCACCTTCACATGTCTTTGAGCACTGCAGGCACACGCACAACATACAATACACACTTACATCGATACTCAGCTATGCCAGCATGCATGTCACTTTATATAACAAAAAACTGTAACAAATTGCAAAATATAACAAAATGTGGGTGTGGGTGCACATTAATTTTACTGAATCTAATCCACCTATTGCAAGTGAAATCTGCACAGCACAATGGATGTCAAGTTCATTGTGCTCATGCATTTTTTCCCTATTTATTATGGTTCTACATACACAAGAGACAAGTCAGAGGGGTGTCGTGCCAGTAACTCCAGTCCTAATGGGTGCGTAGGTTCCCAAATTAATATCCACAGTAGCAAGTAGTGGAACTCGCACACGATAGCCGATGCAATAATTTATTTATTGTTTTACATATACTATACAAGTGCTAAAAGAACTACCCACATGTGCTAAATGTTTTCAGTCACCAGATCTTCCTCAGTGCAAACAGGATACATAAACAACACACATATAACACATGAGCACATTTATACCAATCGGTCAAGTGAAAGGCATTCCAAACTCACCGCACTCCAGTCAGTGTAGTACCACTTAGCTCCGCAGGCTTTGATCTGGCAGCTCTGTTGGCTGAGGGGTTTGTCCAGGGAGGAGCACTCGTACACGGGCATCACTGTGAAGCCGCCATCAGAGCTCATCAGGCACGTCACTTGCCTCTGCTGCGTCCCACGCCCACAGTCCATCGAGCACTACAGGACACAGCAGAGGTGGGATATGGGGAAGAAAGCAGGTTGACAACTTAAAGTGATACTGTCCTATTTTTGGAAATAAGCTTATTTAACACCCCCCCTCAAGTTAAATAATAGGCTTTTACCTTTCTCCTGTTCTTCCAACCGTTTTCTAGTTATGGCAGCGCACATTTCACCTCCAAGCTAACAGTTAACATTGAGTCCTATGAGACCAGTTAGCCGCGAACTGGTCTCATAGGACTCAATGATAACTGCTAGCATGGAGGTAAAATTTGCACTGCCATACCCAGAGAACGGTTGAAAGTGCAGGAGAACCACAAAACCCTATTATGTAACTCAAGGGGAGGTGTAAAATAAGCTTATTTCCAAAAATGGGACGGTATCCCTTTAAGACGAATCAGTGCTTATGTATATAATCAATACATCAGTTTATACTAATACTCAGTTAATTATACTGTACATAGTTCTGATTTTATTTGACAATTATCTCATGAGTTACATTTTCTTTTTTAACAGGCTTGGTTTCTTTGGTTCAACATAGGGGACTTGGGGAAATGGGACTTTAAATCAATCTTAACTTACATATGTAGAGTCAATACACCAGGAGTTTATTGTACATAATTCTCATCTTATTTCAAAATGATCTCACGAGTTACAATCTATTTTGTACATGTTTGGTTTCTTTAGTTCAAGGTAACATTGTCATGGCAAAACAGAAAAAAAAGATTTTGTCAAACCGAGGCCCCCACGCTATGTTTGGTCTTTTTAACTCCACTGTTTCAGGAGATATTAAAATACATTGAATATATTCATTTGAAATCAGGAGTGCATTGGTATGAGAAGCAAACCTCACCTCACTCCAGGGCCCAGTGTACCATTCGATGCGGCTGTCACATGGGCCGTTGTTACACACTTTGGTCTCTTGGGGGCGCTCGGAACCACAGCCTTCGAGGGGCAGACTGCTGATGTGGTTGCTGAGACACAGCACTCCCCGGGTGCGCACACCCATGCCACACTCTGCTGAGCACTGTTGGCAGAGATCAAGTCAGCCCTGTTGTTGCTTTTGGGATCAAATCTGTTACCACATTCAATCTGCACAATGAAATTGATCGAGTCACTTCTGTTCTGTCTGGTCTGGTTCAGTTTTACACACACATGTGTAACTGGATGCTGAAACAGGTTAAGAATCAAACTTAACCTCTCAGTAAGTGAGAAAAACAATACCTTTAGCTACCACTGAAATATACAAATATTTTAATGAGGTGAACACACACTCCTAAGTACAGCAAAGTAAGCTATTTGATGTCAGTAAGAGACACAGCCAATTCATGTAAAGTCAACAAACCCCTTAAAGTAAATGCAGGGTGGTCATGAAGAAGGGGGCCCCTAACCCCTTCAAAAAAGTCTTTGGGCCTCTCCTATTACCCATATAGAAAGGGCCTTCATGAAACCCTGGCCCCATGTAGAGAAGGAAGAGGAGGAGCAGGAGGAGAAGCTGTAGAAGAGGAGGAGAAGGAAGAGGAGGAAAAGGAGGAGGAGGTGGAACAGTAGGAGGAGATGGAAGAAGGGAGGAGAAGCTGGAGAAGTAGAGGAGGAGGAGGTGGAGAAGAAGAGGACAGGAATGACAATGTAAACAAGTCTTTAGAGGAAAATTATTTTCCAATGTTATTTTCCTCAATGACAGGAAGATGAGGTGGAGCGGAGAGAAGAAGGAGGAAGGGAGGATGAGGAAGGCAATGATGAGGAGAGGACAGGAAGAGGAGGTGGAGAGGAGCGAAGGAGGAGGAAGTGACATCATACCCGGCTTCCCCAGTCGGTGAGGAACCAGCTCTTGGCGCAGGCTCCCATGTCGCAGTTCTCCACATCAGCGGGCCGCAGGTTCATGTTGCACTCCTCATCCGACACAATGTCACCCAGGTTACTCAGGCAGTGCACCTCCCGACGCCGCTGGCCCACACCACACGGCACAGAGCACTGCAGCCAGACACAGGGGGACACAGGGAGGGGGGTGGAAATACAGGGGTTTACCACACCATGCCATCAGGGGCGCAACTACAGTATATGCGAAGTATGCCTTGCAGGGGGGCGCCAGAGAGAGGGGGGCACCAAAGAGAGGGCGTTTGAGGGCGCCAAATAATTATTAAGTATCTTTTTAGGGAGGGGGGGCACCAAAATAGTTCTTGAATACCCCCCCCAGAAAAGAGTAGTTGCGCCCCTGCATGCCATGGACATGTAAAAGTACCCACACTAAACTAAACATGGCACAGAGCACTGGGCGCAGACAGAAGCGGTGAAGTATTCATCAGTCAGGCGATGGGCACATACATTAGGAACACTAAACAAGACACAGAGCACTGGACCCAGACACAGAGAGATGCATGTCGCAGTACACATTAGGTCAGGGATGGCCATGGACATACAATAGGACGAAAACACACTTGGCAATTTGGAGTGCTTCAGGCTGATCGGTGGTGCACAGTGTAGAGATTCTCAAACTTGTTTTAAGCAAGGAAATCCGGGGCACTCAAGATGCTACAACGATGGTTGTTTGAATGATAAATGTGCTGGTCTTTGCAGCCTAATAAATGTAATTGCGTGTATTGGATTTCCTTACCTAAGACACAAAGTAGCACCACTAAACAAGGCACAGAACACTGGGCTGAGACACAGGAAGTGGTGTAAGTACAGTACAAGGGTTGACCCCATCAGGCTATGGACCCACACGGCTACTCTGCCAACACTGAACACAGCATAGAGCAAAGATCACAGAGCACTGGATCAAGACAAAGGGAAGGGTTCAGCCCCATGGCCACATGTACTACTGTAGCAACATGGAAAGGTGATGAAAGATGGTGGCAACTTTTTCAGCAATGTTGCTGGGCCTCAACATGACAGGCTGCTTCTGTTCACACAGAAAGATCACCAAAATGTACCAACTACTGAAGCTGGAAAGTGGAGTCACTCTCGCCTAGTGATTCATCATCACCGTTTTTAACTGGGTGCTGAATTCCACATAAAGTGGATGAATAAAAAACTCAAGACAGCACTCTGAGATTTTTTTCTTTTTTTATTTGCCCACACACGTTCCAGGCTTAAACACCCTTCTTCAATGTGAAATGGCTCAAAACATTTGTGGGTAAAAAAAAACAATCCGACAGTGCCATGGTTGTTATTTTATTCAACTACAGGAGGTATAGTACCTGTAAGTTCACCTGATTAAAATCTTGTGCTTAAATGACATCTGTTTGCATCATTGCCTGACAAGTGTGCCGAAGCGGTTGCCAGATGTGTCATCATCATCCTACTGTATAACACACAACAGGAAGAAGTCTGTGCTTCCACAGACATGGCATGCATGCACAGGCACGCAGCCAGCATCACTGGCCAAAGCACTGATAGCTGAGGAGGTGTTGCAATGTTTTAGTATGATATTCTTTGGTGGACTGACTGGTTGTATTCAAGCCGATATGATATTTTATCACAGAATTGTTCAAGGGAAAACAGGGCTTATGCAGGCCATAGCAATGCTGCCTTTTTTGCAGTGTAAAGACGTGAATATGTATCTTTTAATCTATAGTGGCAATGTGAATCTATGAAATGTCCCTAAATGCTCAGCATTTTTTAAGAACTACAATCTCAATACGCCTATTTTATTTTTTTAATACTAAGGGGGGCTTTGGCAAACTTATGATAAGTTTAAGGGGGTTGTCGCTCAAAAAAGGATGAGAACCCACTACTTTAGTGTCTGGTGTGTACAGACGCCAATCATAACCCATGTGTTACAAGCCACGCCTGCTCACGCGGTGTAGTGTAGCCTATGAGGTGCAGTACTGCAGTGGAATGTGTGAAGTAAAGAGTATTTGTAGCAGTAGTACGAAAAGAGGAGCAGTGCTTTGACTGACAGCTGTCACTCACGGGACTCCACTCGGAGCGGATCTGCCACTCACTGCAGATCTTGAGCTGGCAGGTGCTGGTGGTCTCGGGCCGCTCCAGGTGCCGGCAGCGGCTGGTGTGCACGTTGAGTGTGCGGTTGGCGTAGACCTGCCGGCACAGCACCTGCCTATGCTGCATGCCCAGACCGCACGTCTTGCTGCACTCCGACCACTCGCCGATATCCCAGCTGGGTAGAGACAAAAATAATAATCATAATCATCATCATTATCGTAATACATTTTATGTAGCACTTTCCCTGGCACTAAAAAGACGCTTACATTAATACGTATAACACAGACATTATTTACATAAAGCAGAAACACAAACATATATTTATTTTATTTTCAAATACACCATATCAAATGTTATAATGAATCTCAAAACCATTATACCCCCAGCCCTACAGCAGTATGAAGCTTATGAAGCCATCAACTACTGTTCCTCCCTGCATAAGGAGCATAGACAAAACAAATGCATCATCGACTGTATCTAAAGCAGGTCCATGCATACTCTACGTGAGGCAGTGAAACATTATTGATATGTTGATTTCTCCTCAACGGTGTTCAGAGTAGTTTCAACAATCATTTAACCATGTTTTACAAATTAACAAAACTGCTATCTGTTTGCTGTGTTAACGTTGGAGCGGTAGGCAAGTGGAAATGAAATAAGTGGTCCTCACAAGGCTGGGCAGGGTTCTGTGTTGCAGGGCTCCTCATGAATGCTGGGCTTGGCGGCCCGGTCACACAGAGCTTCTGATACCTGAGCATGGCTCACTCTGTGGACACAGCTGAACACAGTATACCTGCTGCCTGCGGAGAGGAGAAGAGGAACCGTTACTGGCACACCAACTGTAAGCCCTCTCTGATGCACAATTGTAGAACATGCTTCTAAAAACCCAGTGGAGATTTTTAAGGTAAGCCTTGCAAATGCATGATACATTTCATGGTAGATATATCCACATGAAAGTTATTGTCTTTTGAACCGGTAAGTAACTTTCGATAAAAACTCTGTCTACAGTGATGTTAAAGTAATGTAATGCAATTTAGTGTATTGTATGAATGAATGAATGAATGAATGAATGAATGAATGAATGAATGAATGAATGAATGAATGAAACCTTGAATAAAAGTCTTGCATTCAGCTAAACAACACTAAGACATAGGGTACAGACTAGCACAACACTATATGTAACACAAGCAACAAAACCATGGCTGCCATTCCAACCTTTTCCACAGGTGGCACTGCAGTCCGAGGCGCCGGTGAGTTTCCAGTTGTATTCCCGCTGGCGTCGCGGAGGAGGCTGTGGCTGTGGCTGAGGCTGCGGTACCTGGTTGTCAGGCACCTGGGAAGGATAGCTGCCTCCCTGGGAAGGGTAGCCACCACCGCCATGGGAACCCTGGCCGTGGCTGGAGCCCCCATAGTGATCCGTCACACTCTGCCCATTAACCGTGTTTCCTGAATAGGAGAGAGACCCGCACACATACACATACACATACACACACACACACACACACAAACACACATACACATACACATACACACACACACACACACACAAACACACACACACATGCACACAGTTACGATAGGCTTAGGTCACATGAGAGGGAGTTTCAGTGTTTTGTAGACTGGGCCGGGGCCGTAGAGTAATACACAGAAACACGCACATACACATACACACACACACAGACACACACATATGAAGGGGGGTCGACCAAGACTGGCTCCATTTGACTGAAATTGAGCCTCTGAGACGCTGTAAACGTGTCTCACTGCAGAGAGCACACAGGGGCTCTGTGTACGTCTCCGTGGACCGAGATTTTTTTAAGTCTGCGTTTCCTGCATCATTGAAGCCGATTGTCCTAACAGATATAATTCTCATTTCCCTACATTCAAACAAGACAGAGCATGTCGGATTAAATATGCTTAGCGCCGACTCACACACGAACCAACACACGCACGCAACACACTCGTGCTCTCATATTTCCAGAACTTGGGCAGGTCAGCTGTGGGGGAAACATTCCCTTAGCAGTCAGACATCTACAGAGAACAGTGGGAGCAAGCGTGAGGGGTGTGGACAAGGCTAGGAGGTGAAATAGAAGGGTCTGTGTTCCGCTCCCAGCTGGAGCACAGAGCCTTGCAGTAGCCGTCAGCCTACAGAATGCAGAATTACATGACAGTATAGCCTACCAATGAAGCATGGGGAATTGAAGAGGTAGGGTAGTAACTGGAGTATGTACGGGACATTCACACCATAGCGTACGGCACATTTATCACATTTGAGGTTTGAGCTTTGTTTCTAGTACATGGGAGCATTCTAAAGATTATGATTTAATAAAAGCACACTGAAGCACACGTAATGTACATCTCCTTTCTCATCAGGACTCTTTTTAGTAGCAGTCAGTAGGCCTACTAATGTTGCAAGTTCTGGTTGAAAACTGACTCCAGCACAGGCACACATTTTGCACAGGTTGCAGGATTGAGCACTGTGACATCAAGTTTCCGACTTCTCTGAGCCGTGCTGGTGCCAGATTTGACTTTCAGTTGAGAAAAAGTGGAGGGCAGCCCACAACTGGACCGCAAGTCATCGAATCTGACAGTTAACATGCAGCACTGTGTGGGAATGATGCATGGCAGACATAACATCCTGTACTGTGTTGGTGATGAAAGTACAGTGTATAGCCCTAGAACAACACACTGAAACTAACAGTAAGCAAGGGTCATTGCAAAGTAGACTACACCAGTTTAGCAATAAGGCTAGCCTACACTGAGAAAGGTACAGCAAGTATAAGAAATTAGGCAATAATATATGTTTAATATATAATATATAACATAATGTCTTATATTAAGACATTGAGGGTCTGCTGATGTATACACACTATATTACCAAAAGCATTTACTAACCGTCAAAATGTTCTGAATCAGGTATCTTAATCACTTGGGCTGGCTACAGATGTATGAAATCAAGCACCTAGTCATGCACACTGTTCTACAAAAACATTTGTGAAAGAAAGGGCCGCTCTAAGGAGCTATGTGGAACAATGTGGAACTATAATAGGATGTCACGTGTAACAAATCCAGTCATGAAATTTCCTCGCTCTTAAATATTCCAGTCAACTGTTAAAGGGACACGGCAGGAAATGGACAAAAAAGGTACGGCAACAATGCTGCTCATTGAAACTGGGTTGCCTATTGCCAAATTTGAAATTTTCATGAAAGTTATCTAAGTAATAAACTATATTTTCTAGTATGGCCCAAGTAGAGTCAGTTTTACAGCTAAAAATGGCTATTTCTGGAAATTCAAAATGGCGGACGATGGAGAAGAATTTTTCCAGTCATAATGAACACTTTGAATTTGATGGTGGTGGTAAATATTCATGTGTTTAGAGGTAGGGTGCGCACATCCACAAGTAGTTGTCCAGGTGCCAGACAAAAGGTAGTAGGTAGTGTGATGAAGCGGTCTGCACACTGTGAATTAACTCCAAAAATACTTTATTTCATTTAAACATACGGCAACATTTCGATCCAACAGAGGGATCTTCCTCAGGCAATGTAAATATTCCTGAAAAAGGTAACATTAGTGAATGGGTAGCATGGATTCTGGAAATAAACAACAAAAAATCCTGCACAGTGTCCCTTTAAGAAAATGAAAGTGTTTGGGAACAACAGCAACAAAGTGGTAGGCAATGGAGAGGGGTCAGCGGATGGTGAGGTCCATAGTGCATAGAGGTCACCAACATTTTGCACAGTCAATTGCTACAGTGCTCCAAATTTCATGCGACCTTCAGATTATCTCAAGTACAGTGGGTTTCCATGACTAAGCAGCTGCATCCAAGCCATACATCACCAAGTGCAATGCAAAGCATCAGATTCAGTGGTGTAAAGCATGCCACCACTGGACTCTAGAGCAATGGAGACGCGTTCTCTAAAGTGATGAATCACTCTTTCCATCTGGAAATCTGATGGATGAGTCTGAGTTTGAAGGTTGCCAGGAAAACGGCACATTTCCGACAGCACTTGCTGTGGGGATGTTTTTCAGGATTTGGGCATGGCCGCTTAGTTCCAGTGAAAGGAACTTTGAATGCTTCAGGATACCAAAACATTTTGGACAGTTCCATACTCCCAACCTTGTGGAAGTAGTTTGGAGCGGGCCCCTTCCTCTTCCAATATGACTGCACCAGAGGCATGGATGACAGGGTCTGGTGTGAATGAACTTGAATGGCCTGAACTGAGTCCTGAACTTGATAGAACACTTTTGGGATACATACTTTTGGTAATATGGTGTATGTGCTGTAAAGAACAGATAGCCTACAGTTGGAATACAGCACAGTTTAGCATGTAGTCTTTCGCCCGAAGTCTGGGACACTGAAAGAGCCATTCAGCTTTCAGCACTAACCTTCAGCACTGCTGTCTGTGGGGAGGTGGGGGCCGCCATTGTTGTCCAGGGGGAGGATGAACTCGTAGTGAACGCCAGGGTTCGGCTGCTGATAGATCATCTGAGAGTACACAAGCAGAGAGAAAATGAGGTAGATGGAAAGACAGAAAGAGAGAGAGAAGGGTTGGAGAGCATGGGCGTTTTTAGACAGGGGCCAGGGTGGGCCTGGGCCCCTGTAGGATTGGTCCAGGCCCCCCCTAGGGCCCCTGCGCCAGCCAATAATAAAAATAATAATACAAAAATGCATTGACGGATTCCAAGTGCAACACACAAAGGAAGGGACTAGGAGGGTCAGTTGTGCAGGCACAGGCACAGAGGGGGTACAGAATTGGGTCCTAGTGACATAACACATGTTGGGTAGGGGGGCCTTCGTCAATATTTTGCCCCCAGGCTCGGATGAGGTTCTGCCACTGGCCCTGCACGCACTCCACCCGATTCGCGAGATGTTCCACCTGCTGCAAGCAGCGACCTGCAGACTTGTGAGCTAGAACTTCTTCATTTTTGGAGCTATCATCGCTGGACTTAAATGGAGTTGGATAACATGCTGAAGTGAGGAAACAATTAATTTCCTTAAGTTTCTGTAGGTGAGGAATAAGCCGGTTTTAAACGGAATGGTGGCATGCATTCGGTTTGGGCACTTAGGCTATTGTATGTGGCTGAGTTAAAAGGCAATTCTATGTGGTGCTATTTTATTAATTATTAACAGTTCTCAGATTCATAACGGTATTTAATTGCCATCCCAACTGTGTGTGCTGCAGCAATGCTATTAAGGCTGCTTATGAGTTTTGTCATAGGCTAACGTAGCCTAGCTTACAAATGCAATGGACAGACAACATTGCTACATTGCTGTTTGAAATGATTTGGGAGCAAAATAGGAGCGAAATGCATCGCCATATGACACAAACCACCGGACAAAATACCTTCTACGTTGGATTTGGTCTTTAATTCAAAGGAAATATTCACACAATGTCAGTAAATCCATTTGTTTTCCGTGTCTTCAGTCTGTTTCGTTTCTGTTCCCACTATTCTGTCGCTACTAGTCAAGCGCAAGCAACAGGACGCCGGACCTAGGAACCAGTGTTGCCAGGTGTAGAACGTGAAATAAGCAACTAGTGTTGCCAGGTGTAAGAGAAATAAGCTGTTTTGGGCTGGCTTAGAAAAAAAGCCCAAAACAGCTGCCAGAGAAATTAGCAGCTGCTTATAATCATTTAACCCTTCTTCCTTGAAAGATCTACTACTGGGACTGAATGCCCCGTGGTGGAGATTTTAGGCTATTTTATGCAATGCTGCATTTTCTCTTATTTGAGACTTTGTTGGATAGGGAAATATAAACTGTTAATTATAAAAATATTATTGAAATGAAAAAGTGATAAAATAGAAATGGAGATTAATTTAAATTCATGATTTTATCTCAGTCTTTTCGTTAGAAAGGTTTGGGGGAAAATCGCCACTTATATATTTTTTAAAAAATGTGCAGATCCAATTGTCATCAAGAAAACTGTGATACACATTTTTTTTTCAAAACCGCCCATCCCTATTTTGTATGTTCTTGCCATTATATTTTTTCCATAATAATAATAATTGGTATAGCACATGTCAAACAATGCATGCAGCTCATTGTGATTTAACAGTTAGATTAAATATGAAATTGGTAAGTTGGTTAACCCATTGATGCCAAATACTGTGCCAAATACTATCATTGACCGTAGTGCCAGGAGCTGCATAATGAAATTCAACATTTTTGTAAATGAAGAAAGTTTGTATGTTAGAGCTGAATGAATGGGTGATAATGCAAAATGAAGCAGCTTTTAATTCAATTAATTACATGCTTAGTATGTGCTTCCGATGCTGAAGCATGTGTTTTTGCAGGGTTTTTAGGCAACACTGGGTTTAGAAATAGGCCGATATTTTGGCAAAAGTATGGTCGAAGAATACAAGGTACATGGGCCCCCCTCAAAACATGTGGGCCCCTGTCAGGCCCCTGTGGTAATTTTGGGCTAAAAACGCCACTGAGAGAGAGAGAGAGAGAGAGAGAGAGAGAGAGAGAGAGAGACAGAGAGACAGAGAGAGACAGAGAGAGACAGAGAGAGACAGAGACAAGAGGAGAAGGAGAGCATGAGGGGTGGAGAGAGATGAGCGACAAAGGAGAGGATTCTCACAGTAACTCAAAAAGATAGAAAGTTAGAGTCACTCTCAATGGGGTTGGAGCAGAGGGATAGTTTGGGATGTGGGTGTGGGGGTAGTCGAGGTGAGGGAAACAGATGCACCCGAGCACAGAGCAGTGCACAGGCCAAACAGAGTGACGACAAGCACACGGCAGGCAGTAAATGGGATGGGTGGGAGTCTGGTGTTTTGTCGAAATGGACTGCTTCACTGAGATGAGCTACTCATAGACTGTTAATGTAGCTCTAACCTAGCTCTAATAGACTGTTAATGTCCTAGGGGGTGCAACTGTAGTGCGCTGTGATGGTAGCTCAGCTCGACGGGTAGCTCATATCGACAAGAAACCAGAGAGGGGCGAAGCAAGGCTGTGTTAGCATGGGTGATCAGTTTTGAGCAACCTGGATTCAGATGCTACAACCCAGTGCCACATATTCCAAATGACCTGGTTTGTCCAACAATACTGTACGTATGTGGCACTGGATTGTAGGCTCTGAATCCAGGGTGCCTATCAAGGTGGTTGATCCATGGCCCAGACGTGGCTCTATTTGGATGGGCACTGGACTGCTACGTGGGCTACCTGAGTTCGATTCCCGGCCTGGGTCATTTCCCAATTCTTCCCCGTCTCTCTCTCAGCTCGCTTCCTGTCTCTCCTCCACTGTCCTATCTAAAGAATAATAAAATCCCCAAAAGATATTTTACTGTAATAAAAGGTGGTTGATCCATCCATATAACTCACAAAGACATCCAGGATTTCGTTGGTGGGGCCCTCGGCCAAGAAGGATTCGCCCGCGGTGCTGCTGATCTCGTTGGGCCTGCGGTAGGTGAACATGGTGCCCACCCCCTCATACTTGCCGGGCCGGTCGATGGCCCAGTTGCCATTGATGATGGAACGCCCTGATCGGGTCCGCAGAGCTGGAGACAAACACACACACGCGTACACACAAGAAGGGCATAAGAAATAGACATGAACACACGAACACACACACCACCTGTAACATAATACTACAGCTGACAGTCCATGGAAAGCCACCCAGGAATAAAAGTGGCAGAATTTCTTTGATGAGATATGAATCCGCATACATTTTTTCTGCAAGTGTAGGCTCAACACAAATCTTTTGGTTGCATGTCTCTTCCAGCAATGCTAGATGTTTTTCTACGTCTCAAATGGGCAATTTGGACCAGCTCATGTATTACTGGCAATTTGTGGTCAACATCTGCAACGGTTTATAACTGGAATAAATCGCATCATCCGTAGATATGGTACCAATAAAAAAATAATCCCAATAATAAATGGACTCATCACTCAGCGCTTCGCATAAGCGCACACTGATAGTGTTACTACTGTAAAATAACCATAATCACTTCACCAGTTGCCTAAAAGAAAACTTTGACGCGGTGGCATCAGCTTTTCAGCTGTGGCAAACGTAAATTACACTCAGGGGGAATTAGCGTGGGTCTGTGTGCCATCTTGCGCAAAGCCGTACGGCTGGCTGGAAGGAATAGGGGACACGGCTCATAATTTAAGGATTTCTCCTCGAGAGCTGCCACAGCTTTGGCGTGAGCCCGTCCCAGCGCCCCTCACCAGAGATGGGACTTATGGTTCTTTGGCAGGATCTGGATCTGAGTGGCTCGATCCTTTCAAAGAGCAGTTCAAAAGAGATCAGCAGGCTGATTTTAAATACTGTACTGTACTAATTCAGAGTTAAGAAGACAGCATTAGAAAAAGAAGCTCCTTTGATTCATTATCCTCCTCCTTCTAAATCAGGGGTGGAGAACCTTTTCGAATCGGGGGGCCACTTCAAATTCCTCCAAGGGCCCTAAATATCCTCCAAGGGCTGTACTATGAAAACACAACAGGATTTACCCCTGTTCTTTAGGCCTATATTAAAGGCAGTCACATTTACAACAGATCCCACCTTCTCCAGGTCCCCTGAAATATGACTTCATTGTATCGCAAATGTAATGTCTGAGATTCCTTTACAAAACATGTCATATTTCACGTGAAGCTGCATAACATTAAAATTATATCGGGGGCCAGATAATACACATAGGTTCCCCACCCCTGTTCAAAATACTGTCCCTGCTGTCCTTTTAAAAAAAATTGGCTACTTACATGTTCAAAGCAAACGTGAAAAAAAACAACAGAAAAGGGCGGCTCCTCAACTGTGCTCGATTGTCATCGTTCACATCTAGGAGCCGTTCAAAAAGAATCACTTTGTTCACGACCAGTACACCACTATTCCTCACATCTCTCACATTCCCCAGAGCTGCTGCAGGCTCCTAGCCTTAGGGCTTGTGAGGGAGCCGCAACTCTAAGCCGGCATAAGCCTGATGTTATTTACACAGCAGACGGGTGCAAACCCCAAGCTATAATTACTCGAACCCGCAACACACAGAGTAATAGCACGGGATTAAGAGACCCTGCTCCACAAGCATTCCTGCTTTGGCCGGCCGCGCACTGAGGTGTTCTCTCTGTTGATGGTGGTAGGGATGTGTGTGTGCATGCGTGCATGAGTGTGTGTGTGTGTGTGTGTGTGTGTGTGTGTGTGTGTGTGTGTGTGTGTGTGTGTGTGTGTGTGTGTGTGTGTGTGTGTGTGTGTGCGTCCACGCGCGTGTTTGCGTATGTGTGTGTATAAATGTGTGTACTTGTGTGGGGAGTCAAAGAGTGGGTCTGTGTGTGTGCATGTGTGTATGCGTGTGCTGTGGGTGTGCATGCAGTGTATAGGTCTACATGTGAGCATGTGCAAGTGTAGAGGGTTAACACTGAGACCAAAATTGGCAACCAGATTTGAACTGCAGTGCTGTAGTGGAGTTGGGCTGATGTAACCCAAGTCGCACTGTGTCGCTCTTTGAACACAACCCACACACACCAGCAGGGAGTCCCAGGCATGCAGCTATGCTTATTAAATGAGAAGCAAGCCAGGCTCTGGGCATATGTCATACAGACAGTTATTAGCCGAGAAACAAGTCTCGGCTCTGGACATATGCTGTACACATCTTTGTAGAGGAGAAAAAACGCGTACTGTAGGTTTGGGCATATGCTGTACAGCTCTTTGCAGAGGAGAAAAAAAGTCTAGGTTTGGGGTTATATTGAGCACCTCTGTTTGAAAGTTTGGGCACATGTTGTGCTTTCATTAAATAAAGAGTGAGTCTGTGCATATGCCATGCATTTACAAAATGAGGAGCTAGATCTGGGCATGTGTTGCACACATACTGTATTAAATGAGAAGCGTGTCTAGGTCTGGCTATACAGTACGTCGTATGTACATGCATGAATGGGCATATGTCGTACAGTGTTTGTGGTCAAGGAAAGACTAGGAGAAGGAAATGAAATGGCTGTGACACACACACACACACACACACACACACACACACACACACACACACACACACACACACACACACACACACACACACACACACACACACACACACACATCCTCCATTATGCCAATTCCTTCCTGTTTCCCAAATGAGATCAGTCTCCTACATCTCCGGCATGTGTCTCATAAATGTTTTATATCATACAGGATACCGGGGACCAATGTGACGCGTGTAGCAACCCAATGTAAGTAGGCGGCTGGATGTGAGTGCCCGGATATCCGCCCGAGTATTTGCATGCATTTGCATTCATTTCCACCACCTGGAATGCTTTGCGGTACGCGAGTCCCTTCTATAATATGACTGTAGCCTACCGTAACAACTCCCTTTTTTCATATCCAATACTTGCACATTAAGAGTGACAATTCCATCATGGATGTTTAAACGATATGTGCGAATGCAGTCATGTTGAATTTAGGGTGGCCAAACCATGCCATGTCATGAAGAACGTGCATCATTATTTAAACAGCTCGTGTAAACGGTTATCCTGAGTGCCCGTGTCTTTTTGGAGATCGGAGGCTTGATTAGCAATGGGAGAGAAATTAGTTGTGCGTGCGCACACGTCTGCACAATAGGCTGTCCACCGGACACGAAGTTACTGGCTCCAATATTTCAGCGTCCCGCTTGATTCTGTACTGACACTTTTAAGTTTACGTAGCACAATCAAATGTGCCTAGTTTCACGTGTTCTTGGCATCAATCTGCACAATAGGCCTATGCGGCATAACTTTTCGAGGGCTACATTTAGACCGGGTAAAGTATCGAGCATGGTCTGTCCCTTCAATAATATTAAGAGTGTCCCGTAACAACTCGGTCTCGGCCCCCGCCGCAAGTATCCTCCACCACGAAGGTCCTCTGATGTTGTGACCGTTTTAGGATATTTTCATATAATACAGAAATAAGAGCGTGCGCGCGCGCCTCTGACTGTATCTAGACACGGAGGGAGAATGGCTCCAATATTTATATTCAGCGCCCAGTTTAATTCTGCACTGACACTTTTAAATGTTATGCCCAGATATTCTTTTAACTTGTTGGATATCCTGATATTATGTTTCACTAATGTAAGGAGTAAAACTCAGAAACTTCCCGGGTGCTAGCTACATTTAGACTGGGTAAACTCGTGACTTTAATGCCTTCCGAAACGGGCTATTCCAGTGTCTATTTTAGACTATAGCCTAGCCTTGTGCAAAACTTTTTATTTAACATTGCGAATGGGCAGGATGATTTGCTTAGACACGCACGTGCTTCAGAGCAGCTAGAACTGTGCAAGGTGACTGCTGCAGTTTTCAGCTCAGTCCTCCTGGATAATAAACACAAAATAATGCCGACGAGAAAGTAACGCCGTTATCTTTTGATGAATTCCCTTTGGGTGCCCGGTTGAGACAGTTTAATTTTCACACCCAAATCAATTCGGTTTTAAGTTATAATTTCATTGTATACTTTTTTATTATTATTTTGATGTCACAGGGTCTATTCCTTTGATTGGGAGATCAAGGAACTTTCTGGTGTCGCCGAAGCGGCGATGTGCGGTGGGCTCTTTACGCACGGCACCTATGTCCCTCCTTCAGTCAGACTCAAATCGGACCGAAATCAAGTAGCTGAGGTTAAACTGTCGTAAATACACGACCGAACGCGAGTAGCTGAGGTAAAATAGACGT
>NC_085878.1:47317487-47347487 GCF_034702125.1 Engraulis encrasicolus
TCACATGCCACTAGGGACTGACTTCCTCTCCAATCACACTCGGAGTAGACTGGGGGTCAGAGAAGTCCTCCTCAGGTGGGGAATTATTGAGATTTTTTATATGAAGGAGAAGTGACCCAACCACATCCAAATCCATTTTGAAGAGCGACACAATAAATGGACACAATAAGGTGCTGGGAAACATCTACAACACATAGTATCTACAACATAGTATCTCTGGCATGCTATGTTGAGGCCGACGGCTTCATGTCACATAAGTCCTCTCAGGGGGGGACTTGGAGAAATGTTTGAATGAAGGGGCAGTGATCCTACTGTACCACATCCAAAGCCATTTTGAAGAGTATTTCACTAAATGGGTGGTTGACGTGCCGCCTTGTTTTTTCGTAACATTGGTTAAAAACCTACAAAACTGCTATTTTTCCTTTAAAAACAAATGTCAATGAAAGAAGATGTGGTACATTATGATTCATATTAGTCTTAGATGAGAAGAAACATTTTTGTTAAGATTTATGTAAAGATTTTTATGTCAAATATCCTGCAGTGTGACTGTAACTTCAATGAAACCTGGAATATAATATATATATAAATGACCCAACAACATTTTGAATAATGTATGAAGCATTTGGCATGAGTGCATAAATATTAACTTTATATTAAGATATGTGAATGTGAAAAAAGCTCAAGACAGTAATATTAACTATAAGTTCAATTTCGTAACACGAATTGCGTCCTGTGGGGTGACATGTATGTCAATGTTTGTGAATGGGCAGCTGCAAGGCCAACTACAAGGGTCTTAGAGACTGGCTCCTAACCAGTCAGTACCTCAGTTATTGGAGAGTGCTGTGGAAGTTTAAGGTGACTATTAACCTCTTAATATGTCTACATATTGCAATGTTTCTCTCACGCAATGCTTAGGTTCATTTTATGGTGTCCTGTGGTGTGACTGCTCTTATAGAAGGAAAAAAAGTTTTTTATAAATGAAAATTATATTAAGATTAAGCACAATATCATTATCAAGTTAGCATGAGCTCAGATGTATACAAAATGATTAAAATGGCCATAATGCAGTGAATTTCCTGTGGTGTGACATGCCTATGCATTGTGTTGATGCAGGACACATTTTCCCAAAAATGGCAAAAATTAGGAGAAATTCCATAGACCACTAAGTGCTTTATTTTTCAGGAATTGGAATAACTTTTTTTTTAAAAATTGTGTTAGTTGGCGAAGCGAACAGCCCTTTGGCTGCGCCGTCGGGCTGTTTAGAACACTCCGCCTCGTCCATTATTTCCCTTGATATCGGGACACCTCGTCGGCCGCTATTCCATACTTATTGGCCAGATGACAGACATTCTATTTGATAATACCTTTTTCACGGGGTAAAGACCTACTTGCATTATGTATCGGTACTCATCTTCTTACTGTGAAATTGCCACAAAAAACATTACACTTTTCTGTAGTCCATAATTGTACTTGAGTAAAAAATTCCCCAAAGTCCCACAGTAGCTAAAATAAAACCAGAGACAGCCAGAGGCAGGCAGAGCTGAATTGATTAGGTGCTCCACTGGGGCTGGTTAAGTGGTAGAGGGGGTGTAGTGGTATTATGGATGGGACTGGGTTGGAGGGATTGGGGTAGTGATGGGGGGTAGTGATGGGTTGGAGGGATTGGGCTAGTGATGGGGGTGGTCTTGGTGTATATCAGACTGACTGAAATCTTCGCTCACCATGTAAATAAGTTAGATCCTCACTGAGTTCATGACATGACAGTTCTATTGCTTTGGATAAAAAACAAATGATGTATTGCATGTGAGGTTTAAAGACTCTTGATTAAAAATGACAAGAACGAAAGACTTGACAATGTTTTCTGTGTTTTGTCTACGACTTGGCCATGGCTGAGAATAGGTGATGTTTTACTGTGCAAGCGGGGGTTGTGGCCTACTCCAGATCAGCAGGGGGTGGCGGAGAGGTCGTCTATGCTTACGGCTCACCAGAGACAAGACTCCAAGAGTGGCCTTAAAAATGAGGGATGCAGTGCTAATTTTTCTTTTTGCTACTCTTGGACCAGGGCCATCCAAA
Source organism: Engraulis encrasicolus (assembly GCF_034702125.1). Taxonomy (NCBI): domain Eukaryota; kingdom Metazoa; phylum Chordata; class Actinopteri; order Clupeiformes; family Engraulidae; genus Engraulis; species Engraulis encrasicolus. Next base: position 47,319,561 of record NC_085878.1, read on the forward strand.
CAAACCATTCTCTCTCAGGGGAAAAAAAATCAAGAGCTACTACCTCCATCAGAGATGCAAAACATGGGAATATCCACTGAGTTCAGTTCAGACATTACCATCCCAAAAGCCATTTCAGGCTCCAGACATTTCGGTTTAAATCCCAGTCGACACGTTTCAGTGGACATCCTGTTTCACTCACCGCACTGCCATTTCCTCAACAGCACGATGAAGCAGGTCAACTACCGACGTTCACACGCTACAGTCAGACACCCCTCTGGTGCCTTTTAAAATATTGAAATGACTGGAGATAGCTCACGGCGCATACACAAGGGTCGGATGATTCAACCAAAACACCAAGGCAAGATAATGTGTCTGTGTGTGTAATACTGTACATACAGTACATGTACGCAGGGGTGCCTACAGAGGGGGACAAAGGGGACACTTGTCCCGGGCCCAGAAAGAGAGGGGGCCCAGAATTGGATCCTCATTACATTGTGTCTATTGTGCTGGGGGGGCCTTTTCAGATGACTTTGTCCTGGGCCCGGCCAAAGCTGTCAGCGGCCCTGCATGTACTGTACGTATGTACTGCATGTACTGTATTCACAAGTGGGTCACACACAATAGTCTGTGTATATGTGTATGTGTGTATATGTGAAGAGATTTGTCTGTGAGGGGGTTTGAGAAGTACATAAGACTGGCTTATGACAAAACAACACACACGCACACGCACATGCACACTCACACACACAGTTTGGCTAGAAGGCCAAGCCAAACACAGAGCACCCCCCTCTCTCTCTCTCGCTCGCTCCCCACAGGACAAAACCAATGAAAGAAGGACAGAGACAAAAATAATCTCACTTTGGGCCTCGATGTTGGCCGTTGCTTAGGGTCACCCAAGGGTGACAAAGGTGCCATCAAAGACAAAATGGGGGTGGGGTGGGGTGGGGTGGGGTGGGGGTTTTGGTGAACTTAGCGCAGTTCAGTTCAGCTCAGTTCAGTTCAGTCAGGCCATCACGATTAGGACAGAGCAGCTGCCTGCCAACAGAAACACACCCACCCCTGCCACCCCCGGTGCACCCCACCTCCTGGCCCTCTTCCTTCCCCCTGAAGAAAGCCCCTTCAGCTTGGGGGCAGCGTGAGCAAGGCCCTGGGTGTATCGGATAACAAAACACAGTCCATAGCAGCTTCTAGTCAGTTGTCCTGGGCCCAGGCAGGGGGGGGGACCCCCAAAATTAGGACCTCATTACATTGTATGTGCTGCGAGGACGGCCCTTTCAGATGACTGTGTCCCAGGCCCGGCCAAAGCTGCCAGAGGCCCCTCGTAGCGGAGATTGGGAGTGAAAGCCGAGGTGTTGGGAGGAGATGTGAGGCACGGCGTCCGACCCGAGCGCAGTGAGAATGTTTTTGCAAGCGGTGGGTAACCACAACAACCATCACCTCAGTCGCTGCTGTGCACTGCGGTCCACACCGCCGACTCACCACATCGGGAGGTGATCAGTCTAAACAATCTAGAGTAAATGAAACAACACACTGTGCATATGCTCACACTTGCATATACTACCGTAGTAGTATAGTAGTAGTAGAAGATCGCTTTCTTTCGCTTCACTCTCTTACTCTATTCTTTCTCTCCTCCCCCATCACTCCATCATCACTCTCTCCCCTCTATCTCCTAGCCCTTCTCAATTCTCTTCCTCTCTCTGTATTTTCTCTGATTCTCCACATGAGGGGGAGTTCAATCTGAACAATCTAGAGTAGCCTACATGAAACAACATGGTGTGCATAATGCTCACACTCACATTTATGTAGCAGTGGTAGCTTTTCTTCTGTTCAGCTTCATTCTCTTGCTCTCCTCTCTTTCATCTCTTCTCCCCATCACTGTGTCTGTCTCTGCATCCTCTGTAGTAGTGGATCTGCACTCTCTCCTCTCCTCTTCTGCTCCACCCTCTTTCTCAACTCTTCCTCTAATTACCTGTCCCCTCAATTCCTTTCTTCTCGACTTCCTTTCTTCTCCTCTTTCCCATCACATCTACGCTCCCTCCATTTCCTCTTCTTCCGCTCCACTATTCCTCTTCTCCTCCCCTCTTCCTCCAATCACCCATGCCTTGTCTTCCTTTCCTCCTCCTCCTCCACTTCATGCTCTACTACTCTTCCTCCCCCACCCCATCACTCCCTCTACTCTCTCTTCCTTTATTCCCCCCCATCACCCATCCCTTCTCCACTCTCTTCCTTTACGTCTTGTGCTCCACTCTATTCTTCCCTCTCTATTTCCCCCATCACCATCATCTCATCTCATCTCCATTTCTTCTTCCACCCCAGCCTCTCCCCCTCCTCTTCCTCTATTCCCTCCATCTCCACTTATCCCCTCTCTGCTCTCTATTTCCCCCATACCCCATCATCTCCCATCTCTCTCTCTCTGCCTTTCTCTCTTTCTCCATCCCTGCTGCCCTCTCCTCTCCTCTCTCCGTCCCCCTCTCCGCATCCTCTGAGCTGGGCCCAGCATGTCAGGAGAGCTGCCATCACAGCTGGGGGCTTTCCTCAGGCAAGTCCCACAAACATCAACATACGACTCTCTGTGTCCCTTACTATGCACGACGCTTGCACACACACACATACACACACACGCACACGCACTGTACACTCACACAGGCACACACACGCACGCACACGCACACACACACACACACACACACACACACACACACACACGCACACACACACGCACACACACACACGCACGCACACGCACACAAAGCATTTTACATAAATCACACACACATTCATCAAAATATTCACTCACACACACACACACTTATGTACACATAAGCTCCCGAAAAGCCATGCAGTGACATCCAACTATCAGCGGGCATGTCAGCGAGGTTGTGTGTTCGCGTTCCCAAGAGTGGAGTGGGGCGAGAGAGACGGGCTGTGGCCTCTTCCCCATAAACCCTCTCGCCTTGACAGGGCCAGCGGCAGGGTTATCTGTGGTGGGCTGGGGGTGGAGCGCCTGGGAAACTGGATGGATATTAATCCATATGTACACACAAAGGCCCCGTGATTTAGGGGATGCAGCCGGCATCAGGGGCTGATATATGAGACGGCTGAGCAGGGCGCAGGCACAGGCATACAGCCGCAGGCATTACATTGGTGGAAAAAAGCAGTCAAATGACAAGTACAGTGGAGGAGGGCAGTGTGTGTGTGTGTGTGTGTGTGTGTGTGTGTGTGTGTGTGTGCAGGGCCGGTTCTGGCTTATTTGGTGCCCTAGGCGAGTTTGAGTTCTGGCGCCCCCCCCCCCCCCCCCCCCCCCCCCTCCCCCTTCCCCCCCTTTCTTATACCTTACAGATCACAAGAGTAATATCCGTAGTAAGCTTAACTAAATAGCATCAAGAACAATAACCGTTTTTCATCAAATGGATTTGTGGTTCTTTTTGACAGGCGACCAACACATCAGATTGAGTCGCATGAAAGTAGCTTCACTGTGTGGTATGTTGGATGTGATGGTGGTGGGGCCCCCAACCCCAGATGAGATGGAGGTTATCAATGTGTTTGAATTGTAACGTGAAATTGAAATGCCAGGAGAGTGATACAGTAGGCCTACATTTGCATGTAAAATGCATGTGTAGACAATAAGCCTACCAAGGAGGTCTGCATTGATCTACACTACCTACAGCATCACAAAGCATGGCAGCATAACAATTTTAATAAGCTACACATTTGTGCTGTCTTCCAAACCAATTTCATTTCTGGACTGGAAATAGTGGTGCATTTGTGAGTAGGAGAATGAGAAGGGGGCTATCTATGTGTTTGAACTGGAGGGACAGGGTGAGAGAAAGGGAGAAGAGCTGTCACGCTATTGAATTTCATAATATACAAAATATAGTAAATAGCCTCACTTGTCTGCTGTGCATGGTTCTGTTACATGATTAATGTAGGCTATGTCATTCTGGTCTGGAAATTAATGTTTTTTTAAGCTTACAACAAGCAGGTAATTCATGTGGATGGAAGGAGATATGGCAGTTAAAATTGTTTTAAACATTGCACCAGTCTCACTTTACATTTCTTGTCAACCTAAGCAATTAGGCCTATTATGATATCAGGTGGGTGTTAGTGAGTAGTAAGTAGGCTACTAACAGCTACTTTACTGGATTTCATTACTTGGCATACTTGGCTAATGTTAGCATGCTAACTAGCGATTTCTCTGATCAAAAACAAAGCTCTTTTTCTCTCTAATTCCAAATAGTAACCTCATAACTATTAGGCTTTCCACAATCACAAACGGTTGCTGATTAAATCACATAGTTCCAAAACACCCTCTGAAACTCCTGCATCATGCAATGAGTGGTTTAATGAGAACATAATAATCTCCATCCAGCAGAGCAGCACTATTGTTTGCGCTTGCCCTCTGTCTCTCGAGTGAGTCTCCAAATTCAAAATAGAGCGCAGGCTGTCACTCGTCCCGCCCATTTTCTCAGAACTGTCTGTTTATTGGTTCACAGACTTCCCAGAGACAGTTGGAAGCGATATTACTATTGGCTGAGGGGCGCTTTGCCGTGAGGAGCGCTTTCGCCACTCTTTGTTGATTGCGACTTCATAAAAAAAACTTCATATCGCAAAATTACGCATAGGAGAGCGCCATTTCGGCGCCCCTTCTTCACATGGCGCTCTAGGCGACCGTCTAGCCGGCCTATGCTAAAAACCGGCCCTGTGTGTGTGTGTGTGTGTGTGTGTGTGTGTGTGTGTGTGTGTGTGTGTCTTTGTGTGTCTGTGTGTTGAGAGTGGGGTTGATAGTTCTTTTGAGTCCAACTATGATCAATGGCACTGTTTTGTGAAGCATGCCATGCCACATTTACAAGCATAATAAATGTACAATCAAGAATATGAACATGTGGCAAGTAAAAATATCCATCACATGGCCAGATTTCACTATAACATATGAGACGGAAACGTGGGGTTGCGCCAGTGACTGCCAACTGGCACCGAGGATGGTCTGACTCTGAATGAGACCTAAAACGCTTTGCAAGAGCTTTGAACAGCAATTAATAATCATTGCTGCATCGGCCACATTGGCGTGTGAGTTCTGCTACTTTGATGTGTTGGACTATAACATCCAAGAAATGTCTAAGTAAGCTAAAAGAAGACATGGAAGTCATTTATGGCAACTTCAAGTCCCTCTATTTATTGAAAATTCACCGTGTTTTCCATGGGTGGGCAATTTCTGTATTTGGGTGAAATGTGTCAATTGTCGTACACTACAGTTCTGTTCCAAGAAAGCCTGCATAAAAACGCTTGCCTTTGCAAGAACCTCGTCTATATATCAGAAGCAATAGACTGATGGGCTCCATGCAAACTGCCTCCAGACACCGAGCCACAACTTCAGCCTCAGCCCCTGCAGGACACAAGACACTTCTTTTTTTCATGAGAGTTAAAACAAGCACAAGACCACGGGATCCTGACACATCTTTTTATACAAGTAAAAACAAGCACAGCGGGGGCCAGACGCTCTCCTCTTGGCAGTGTTTAAGTGTTTGATTTAGTTGGTGCCAATATCACACTCCACTCTCCCTCACGTTCTATACCCTTTTCATTATGTTTTTCTCTGTCTTTTTCCCCTCTTTACTGTTTCTATCTCTGGCTGTTTTTTTCCTACATCTGTAGATCTGACTCCTCTCTCTGCCCCTCTCTCTCTCTCTCTGCCCCTCTCTCTCTCTCTCTCTCTCTCTCTCTGCCCCTCTCTCTCTCTCTCTCTGCCCCTCTCTCTCTCTCTCTCTGCCCCTCTCTCTCTCTCTCTCTCTCTGCCCCCCTCTCTCTCTCTCTCTCTGCCCCCCCCCCTCTCTCTCTCTTTCTCTCCCCCTCTTTTCCCTAACCTCCTTTTCCTGCAACCTGCTCTCTCAGTGGGTGGCTTGTGCTGTTTGGCACAGTGCGGGACCCCATCCGTTCAGGAGTGCTGTAATTGAGGTTTAAATGTCACTAAAATCTTCCCCCATCATCTGGAATTGCTTAGATGTGTGTATGAGGAGCGTATGTGTGTGTGAGAGGAATAGACGGAGGGGAGTCTTTTCTCACTCCTCTCTTACAGTGCTTTCCAAAGGCATTGCATCCACATTGCATCCACTGTGCAGTGTTACTGTAATTCAACACTTAGAGAGTACTCTAGGACCAAATACACTCAAGAACATGTTACATCGACTCTCGAAGAGTTGAATTGATGTTGCATTTTTTATTACTGGCACCCTGAGGACAAAACATTAGCAGGGCCCCCTATCCACTACTTTACACCAAAAAGCCTCAGCCTTGGAGAGCTTACACACAACGTTGAAGAAATATGTGGAGGATGGTGGGCATTCTATCTGCCAGCAGGTCGATGTGATCCTCCAGCATTTCAGAGGTAGAAGTTATGGCCCCAATAAATATCTTTGTTGGCAGAAATAAAAGTTTTTACTTCTGCACACAAGATCACTTTCACTCAAGATCACATATTTATCCTCCTTCTTTCAAGGATGAGATACAAACAAATTATGGCTGACAGCCCAGAACAGCCAACTGTTTTTTCATTCGGTGACTTTTCCGTCCAAGTAGTAATCCAAACGGCAACTGTTTTCATCCCTTTTTATACACGCTTTATTAAATGCATGCCGTAAAATTAGCCATAGGGATGTTTGTCAGACATTTAATATGATTACTCTGGAGTGCTGTTCTCTTGAATATTTGCCCACTCAATCTCTCCGTGCTGGTTCCTCCACAGAGAAGGTAGTTGTACGTGCGTGTGGTCCCCATTACCAAGCCCTGAATCACTAGAAATACACATGAAGAGAGTTGTAATTATGTAATGAACTGCAATGATGTTTATTTCATGGTGATTTACCGTTTTTTAAGCCTTTAATTAATCTCTATATTTACTTAAGCATTGTACAATTATCTTTTTACTGTCACGAAGATGTCGCTCAAGTCGAGAAAAGTAGTGCCTTGAAGTGTTATAAAAAAAGTGGAAAGTTACTAATTAAGCAAGACTTCTTTCACCAGCCGAAAGTTGGACAGAAAGTGAGTAAGGTGTGACTGAATCCAAAAGTGGACACCCTGGGATTAGGCATTTAAATTTCTTCCACATGTTGTATTTGTTACAACCAAGTCCTTTATTGAGCTAATCCGAATTAGTACAACTTTTAAACCAGCTGGATGAGTGGATAACAAATGATTTCAGAGGTGAAATCATTTATTTGTAGCCTCTTAGTGCAGATGGGCCCATTCACTCTTTGTTAAAAAGAACTCTACTGCATCATAACAACATTGATATGGCATTCCCGAAAGTCTTTAATAACAGATTAACCTGTTGAAATGCTGCGTTTTTGATTTACTGAGAATGGCAATGACCGAGTCATAGTACATTACTAAAGGTCATGTTATGTCATAGTAGAGTAGAACTACGATAATTAACCTTTCAATGAATATTACAGTGGGCCACTGGTGGTACGGCGTGCATTATGGGGCTACGACTTGGACATCACCACTTTTGTAACAAATGTAATAGGGGCTGGTATAACGCTGTCTGCCCCTGGTTTAAGATTTAGACAAAAGTGCCACGAAAGATGTGACTGAATCCACAGGCACCCATTTGAAAGCAAAATTCCTGCCATAAAAGAATGCATGGAAGATCTTCTACTTCCTTAAACGGATGTATCCACCCCTGACTAAAAATGTTACACTGTCGGGTGAGTGAGTGGGAACATAACTATCCGCCTTGACAGCCAAACCCTCAAGCTTTCGCCACAGCTTCCTCGAGATGCGAGTGCTAAGCTGCGCTAATGAGGAAGGCAGACACATCACTTGTTATTTTACGCCCAAACATGCAGACTTGTCAAAGACTGAGGTGGTGGCAGCGGCAGCAAGTTGGCTCGCTGTGACACTTAATCCTTTAGCCACAGCTATGGCCCGGGTGGGACCCCTTGAAGGGACGTCTGGATGCCGGAGGGCTTTGAACTGCCTGGGCGGCCCGCTGTGTGCCTTTGCGGTCGGGCCAGTGGGATCGGGAGCCCAACACGGTGAGAGAAAGGCAACAGTGGGTTCCTTTGAGTGGCTTCACGCCTTAATAGGCAGGAAAAGTCGAATCAGTGCTGTATAAAGTAACAGCCAGGGCCGCTGACAGCTTTGGTCGGGCCTGGGATGTAGTCATCTGAAAGGGCCCCTAACCCGATACATACGGTGTAATGAGGATTCAATTCTGGGGCCCCTCTCTCCCGAGGCCCGGAACAAATGGCCCCTTTGTCCTCCCCTTGCGGGTTTCCTGGTAACAGCTTCATCTTTGCATGTATATGCATGACCATGCATCCTCTCATCTCAACCACAAGCCACGGGCATTGTGGAGAGGCAGTACCAAACCTTATCATATCTGCGGTACAAATTACACAAGTAAATCAGTTACTTGTTTGACCTTTAGTATAATGGTTTTACTCCTGTAACAAAAAAAAATCTGCTGCTGAAAAAAAACAACATCTGGCAGAAAACATAGGGTGAATGTTATCTCAAATGATATATACTGTTACAGCTTAAAGGGACACTTTGTGAGATTTTTAGTTGTTTATTTCCAGAATTCATGCTGCCCATTCACTAATGTTACCTTTTTCATGAATACTTGCCACCACCATAACATATTAAGTATTCAATATGACTGGAAAAATTGCACTTTTCATACATGAAAAGGAGGATCTTCTCCATGGTCCGCCATTTTGAATTTCCAAAAATAGCATTTTTTAGCTGCAAAAATGACTCTACTTGGACCATATAGAAAATATTTGTTTTTTACTTAGTAAACTTTCATGTAAAGATCAAATTTGGCAATATGCAGCCCAGTTTCAATGAGCAGCATAGTTGCAGTACCTTTTTTGACCATTTCCTGCACAGTGTCCCTTTAAGGGATGAAACCCCTAAAAACCTGGCAAAGGGCAGTATGCAACACATAAAAAGTTGATATCCTGTTTTGCTGTTAACACTAAGCCACATTTGGGGTTGTATGTCAGATGGCAATAAAAACACATTTCCCTCATCTAATAAAATGATCTCAGACAACAGTGAACAACAGAGCATTTTGAACAGGATTATTCATGTGGATGGGCCTTATGTGTACTCTACATACTCGATAATCTCAAAGCTCGAAGATGTACAGCAGTAGTAATTGACTCCAACAGGTGAGCAATGAATGAAGACAACAGCAACAGCCAGAGCAACCTCCCATGCAACGGTCCGGTAGACATGCACAGCTGTTGCCTACGCTCCATCCTCTTCCTCCCTCTCCTCTTCCTCCTCCTCCATCTTCTCCTCCTACTCGTTTTCAACCACATCATCTGCATAATTCTGGACCAGGGCCGCTGTGACTTGGCTCGTTCCCTAGCCTCAAACACAGTATGCTTGCTGGCAAGCCACAACTCTTGTCCAAGCACAAGGTCCAAGCAAGTCATGTTTGGAACTTCGTTTTGGGTTTTAAGACTCCAGCTAAGGTCCTGTCCAGCCAAACATGAGGTTCCCACAGTTTTTTTTCTTTGACGTATTTCAAGCCTCGAGGCCACTAGTGTCACTAGTGTGGAGGCGAAAAAACATCAGCTAAAAGACTTGTATTTGGGAGAGTCTTTTTAATAGTTTCCCCAACACATGATTGATGATTATATCACCATGTATTTACAAACCAATTTGTCAGTTTATCTGTAAGCAAGCAGTGGCAGTGGCTTCTGCCTGTCTTTGCAGAAGTATATTATCAAGGATACAAGGACTTTTATTTGTCACATGAATTATAATAGAATTATGAATGCATAGAATTACAAAGTAAAAGATGCAGTGTAAGTAGAGTTGTCTGCCTGCAGAGAGAGAGCGAGAGGGAGGAGGGGAGAGACAGAGGGTGTGTGTGTGTATGTGTGTGTGCGTGCGTGTGTGTGTGTGCCTGCGTGCGTGCATGCATGTGTGTATGTATGTGTGTTGGTATGGTGGTGGTGGGGGTAAAGCAAAATAGTGCCAAAGTATCACCATAGCATATCAAATTTCACAACCTCGGCTATGAAATGACAATATACCCCCCTACCTCCACCCCACCTCCACTCCCAACCCATGGCCGAATACAAAAATATACTAATAAATAAATAAATAAATAAAATAAAAAAATCTTGGAGGCTTGGGGGCCTTTGGACGCCTGTCAAAAATGTTAAGACACAAAAAGGCTCTTGTGCTCCATGCAGAGTGAGATTAAGTGGGATGCTGTTCAGGATAAACAAATATTGTCTTGGCTGGGAGGCACGCAAGCAAGCAAGCAACCCCCCTCTCTCTAAATTAGCATGGCCGTTACTGGCACAACAGAGATGCCATTCAAACGTTATATGGGAACATCTTCAGCTTTGATCACTGGCTTTAAATTCCTGGAAACTGGCCACTGCTATTACCGAACCTTGACTTAGAAAGAAAGTATTCGGTTCGCTCATCTGGAAATGCAATATTTACATTGTTGAGTCCCTGGGCTAAGAATGCAATAGCACAACCTGGTCCCAGCCAATAATTTATTATGGATGTGGCCTTACAGTGGATGGAAATCATATTACTCATGGCCGCACAAATCCCACAGACAAACCCCTTCGGCCTGAAGAGAGAGGACGTAAAACGAAATCGGTTTTGATCAGTGGTCGGGTCACTGGAGGGGTATCAAATTCAAGGGAATGGTAAAAGTCACACAGGACTGTGAAAAAGCCACTATAGAGACCGAGTTTACAGAAGCCTTAAGGTTATATTGAGTGACAATCCGCAAGAGCCTCTTCGCCACGCCAAAGTAGTGTGCTTTTAAAATATGAAGCTAATAGTTTGTGAAACAGCCTGACAAAACTGTTTGCCAAACTCTCCTGGCGATCCCAGACAGCCTACTATGACTCAATGGGTGAAGATGGGAGCTACTAAAGCTATTATGGACAAAATATTCACCCGTCATTCACCGAACTAACTGCCAACTGTATGCCTACAATACAGGACCTGAGCACAGGAAACAGTGACTGTATAGGGATATGAACTTGCGTATTTAAGTGATATCATCTATAAATCCAAGGGCAAACAATACAATTTACAATGCAGATACAAATACAACGTGAGGAATTACATTTTAATCAAAGAACTGTTAAGGTTACTGTGAAAAAGGTGTACAGCAGAATGGGTTGGGCAGCCTGCAACTATTGGAACAAAAAGTTTTTCAAATTCCTGAAAAAAATGATGGATAAAAATTGGAAAAAAATAGAAAAAAATAAAGCACCTAGTGGTCTGTGGAATTTCACCTAAAATGTGTCCTGCATCAACACATAGCATAGGCATGTCACACCGCAGGAAAATGGAGTCACACCACAGGGAATTCACTGCATTATGGCCATTTTAATCCTTTTGTATACATGACTGACATCTGAGCTCATGCTAACTTGATAATGATATTGTGTTTAATCTTAATATGTGTTTTCATTAATAAAAAAACTTTTTTTTCCTCCTATAAGAGCAGTCACACCACAGGACACCATAAAATGAACCTAAGCATTGCATGACAGAAAGATTGCAATATGAAGACATATTAAGAGGTTAATAGTCACCTTAAACTTCCACAGCACTCTCCAATAACTGAGGTACTGACTGGTTAGGAGCCAGTCTTTAAGACCCTTGTAGTTGGCCTTGCAGCTGCCCATTCACAAACATTGACATACATGTCACCCCACAGGACGCAATTTGTGTTACGAAATTGAACTTGTAGTTAATATTACTGTCTTGAGTTTTTTCCACATTCACATATCTTAATCTAAAGTTAAGATTTATGCAATCATGCCAAATGCTTCATACATTATTCAAAATGTTGTTGGTTAATTTATATATATATTATTATATATTGTTTCATTAATGTTACAGTCACACCGCAGGAAATTTGACATATAAACCTTTACATAAATCTTAACAAAAATGTTTCTTCTCATCTATGACTAATATGAAACATAATGTACCACATCTTCTTTCATTGACATTTGTTTTTTAAAGGAAAATAACAGTTTTGTAGGTTTTTAACCAATGTTACGAAAAAACAAGGCGTCACGTCTCCCACCCTGCTATAGAAGAACGGTAATGGTAGTGGAGCTTTCAACCCTGAAACACTCTGAAGTGAATGGTGAACATGGACTGAGCGTTTCGTGAGCTATTCGTGAAAATCTGACCCGTCCAGGACTCTGGGTGGAAATGTCATCTTTCATTCACAACTGCAAGACCCTCTGGTGTGGAGGCTGCAGAACAACAGCAGCATGTCTTTGGCAATACATTCAGTACCACGCCCTTAGACATGACTTCCAAAAGTTCCCTTTGTGGCTAGAGATGACAAAGACCAATAGTTCTCCATGCTTCTTGTATAAAAGAAAATAGTGGATGGCCAATGCCTCAAGTCTGTCGGTATCTACAAAGTACATAGTGGTGCTGTGCCTTTTGATAGGTACCGTATATGTTTAAAGGTCTGATTGGTGTGAGTTGAGCCTACTGCTGCCGCATACCATCACTGCAACATTCTATCAATCAAGTGCAAGTGCCAAGCGATAAGTCCACCCAGCAAAGCATTTGACCCAGGAACCAACTTGCAAAGCAAACCAAATGTTATTCTTAGGACCGCTTTTCCAAAAGCATCGGGCCACACTTGAAAATGTCAGGCCCCCTGTGTCTATACCATCCCCTGGGGGAGACTACCCAGATATCTCAGGGCAATCACGTTGGATGCCCTTTATAGGCCAGTCCCACAGAATCCCCATGAGACAAAGCAACATAACGGATCACCTACCTGAGAATCTCTACAGCTGAACAAAGCATGGCTCCCAGCACCTAGGCAGCACAAGACTTTGTGATGATATACAGGGCAACTTTTTATTGAGCAATGTTACTGGGCCACTATACTCTGTATGCTATATGCTGTTTGGACTGCGACAGAAAATTTGGATAAGCAGCATACATTATTTATCATTCCATAAAAAATTGCCAATTTTGCCTGACAGCAAAAAAAAGGTTGTCCTGTTGATCATTACCAGTCCTAGAGAATTACTCAACAAGGCAGGTTCCAGTATACCCACCAACAATAGCATCAGGAAGTCAGATACGGCACCATACAGTCACAGGCACAGGCCAGACTGACTTACATTTCACAATACAATAAAACTTTTCTGTTGCAGTGTGTTTGATCTGTATGCATGATGCAGTTGTGTGCAATATGTTGCAATATGGTCTACACCAGGGGTGCTCAACTGGCGGACCCAGGTCCGGATGCGGACCCAAACGCAATGTCATCCGGACCAAGACAAAATCCATCTGTATTTAATATGTATAAATTATACATGAGATTTCGCTGCCATGCGATCTGTATTTCTGCGAAGCCAGTCTTATGACAAATAAAAGTATCATCACTATGACAACTCAGTGAGTGAGCAAGAGGCCAGTGCGGCCAGCGAGTGAGGCTATTTTCTGCATCGGTCCGTAGCGACTTTTTTGGACCCTGGAAACATACGAAATTTGGCGAGTGGACCTTTTCAGTTTCTAGTTGAGCGCCCCTGGTCTACACTGTGTGCAATATGTTTGATCTGTCTTTGCAATGTGTCTTATGTGTATAATGTGTAGGCTACTTGACACCTTAACTTCCCCTAGGATCAGTAAAGGAACTGTACCCTACTCACCCTTAATGCAACCATCAAACACATCAAATGTGTTGGTGTGTTGCACAGAGCAGTGGGAGTGGCCACAGCCATAATTCATGTTGAAAATCTTTTCAAATTAAATGCTGTATCTCAGGCTGTGTTGGTCTTGGCCAACACTGGCTGTGCCCACAACCCAAACACAACAAACAACACAACACAAAGGCAACAAAAATCACATCTTTTTTTATGTTCCCCGTTGGATGTTAACCTAACGGTGTTGCCAAGTGTTGCCAGTTGGTGTTGGCAAACAGTGGCTGTAGCCATAACACTGCACCTCAAGCATGTCACTGACACTGACACTGCTACTGCCACTGCCTTCCTTTCTCACTACATTACTACATTGCATTACACTTAGCCGAAATTTTTACATCCAACACAACTTAGAGTTAATTCACAGGGTATTGGTTATGGTCCCTGGAGCAGTGTGGGGATAGGTGCCTTGCTGAAGGGCATCTCAGCCATGGATGAGGGGAAGGGATTGGGCAGGCGGGGGATTGAACCTCCAACCCTCTGGTTTACAGTCCAAACTCACTAACAACGATACTACGGCTGCACCACGGCTACACCACTTTCTCCCATTCCTCTGATCATTTCATCCCTGGTGCTACTGAGCCAAGAGGAAAGAATTACAGCAGGGTATTTCCCCACACACATACCTACTAATACACACACAACTCTCACTCTTGACAGATCGTGAGCCACACAGCAGCTCATAAACACACACACACTCAACTGAGGCTTATCATTCAAGTCAGAGTCATAATAGATATACAGTTTTACGGAACATAATTTAATTACCCTCACACAGAATAAATCCACACACACAACAAACAGTGACTTTCCCATTAGATGGCTTACAGATGGATTGCTCTTAGATTGAATAGGAATTAAATCCTGTTATTTAGTTTCCAAATATCATATTCTGCTACGGTGCAAATAATTGACGACATCTTGAAAGGACTTTGACTGCAGAGAAGATATGTTTTCCCAAAAAACCTCTCCAAAGTGTTTTGCTGTTCCACTGGAATGTTTTGTTCATATGACAATGGACGTGTGTGTGTGTGTGTGTGTGTGTGTGTGTGTGTGTGTGTGTGTGTGTGTGTGTGTGTGTGTGTGTGTGTGTGTGTGTGTGTGTGTGTGTGTGTGTGTTTGTGCACGGACCATTTGCTATTCGTGTGTCACCCTTCATCCACCATAAAACTTAAGTCCCCTGCCAGAGCAGAGTCACGTCATGGCATGGCAATCACCCCCTTCACCCCATGTCAACCTCTATGGGAGACGTGGCGTGTGTGTGTGTGTGTGTGTGTGTGTGTGTGTGTGTGTGTGTGTGTGTGTGTGTGTGTGTGTGTGTGTGTGTGTGTGTGTGTGTGTGTGTGTGTGTGTGTGACAGAGAAAGAGAACATAGAGTGGGAGAGAGCGAGAGAGAGAGACAGAGAGAGACCGACGGCAAGAGAAAAAGAGAGAGAAAGAGAGACGGAGAGAGAGAGAGAGAGAGAGAGAGAAAGACAGACGGAGAGAGAGAGAGAGAGAGAGAGAGAGAGAGAGAGGGCGCACATACGCAGGCAGCATCTGTAGTCCACATGGGGCCTAAGGAGCTCCTGTCTCGACACAGCCCAACAGCCCAACAGCACAGCGGCGAGGGAGGGAGGGAGGGAGCCTGCAACGCAAGGGCTGTGTCCTAGCATGCACTCTTAACTTAAGCACATGCGCACGCACTCGCACGCACACACACTCTCAGAAACACACGCACTTGCACGCACAGAGATACACGCACTTGCATGCACAGAAACACACACACACTCACACTGTGTATTCACACCCACACATACACGCAGAAGCACACACACTCACTTTACATGCAAACATGATTTAAAACACACACTCACTTACACACACACACATGAACGCACGCATGTGCGCGCGCACACACACACACACACGCACACACACGCACACGCACGCACACACACACACACACACACACACACACACACACACACACACACAACACACACACACACACACACACACACACACACACACACACACACACACACACACACACACACGCACACACGCACACGCACACACGGACAGATGCATACTGTTCTGTACATGCACGAATCACACACGCATGCCTCTTCAGAGCAACAGCAGGGGGTCAAAGCCAGTTAAGAGTTACAAAAAACAGGACTGCTTCAAAATGATTGACTGATGTTAGGGTGCAATGGGGGTGGGGAGGGGTGGCAGCGGAGCAAAGATCAAGGAATTTGATTTACAAAAAAAAAGTATAAAATGTATAATACACAAGCATATCAAAACCTCTCTGTCATCACAGAGCAGAACGGTCCCTGGCAGCGGATGAAAGATGCCAAACTACAGCCTGTGTGTTAAGTTAACATTATTCTAGTTCCAGACTGTGCAGCATGGTCCTGTTAGCCTTTCTTGCTGAGGGCTGCTATCTCTGGCAAAAGCATGCACAACATTTCACGCACCATCTGCGACCTGGACATTTTTTTTGCACAACTTTACCGCATGTGCTTACATTTGTTGTAGGGCTAATGTGCCCACCCTGATTTGGGGGATGCCTGGGTTTGCTTTAAATGTTTACGCGTTTTTGCCACCCCGTTGGCCTGCTTACTACACACATGGAGGGTCAGAGGAGGAGAGAGAACGGAGCGTTTAACTACTCTGACACCTGAAGTGAAGGAGGTATTTCTGCAGGGCAAGACAAGACAAATCAGCACTAACAGACTCTGGGCATCCGGGAGAAGCCGGAAAACTTGGAGTTCATCTCAGATTTTTTTTTTTTGAGCTAGGGCCACGTGCACATTTCTTTTTCCCTCGACACAAAACCTTTTTCCAGCCCTGAGATGAGATCCTTGGAGCAGACGGAGTCAGACGGGGAAGAAAGGACAACCAGGGCCGTGTAACCACTAATAGAATCCTTAGCCAGACACATTTTTGGGGGAAGAGGATACCTCTGTTATAGCCCCTTTACCAAACCAGTCTCATGACAACTCCCCTTCACCCCCACACCCACCCGGATCCCCATCCCCATCCCCACCACTCGCCCATCAATCATCAGCCACGCTCTGACAGCCCTCTGACTGCCCGTTTATACCCCTCAAGACATTGTTTTCCTACGGAGAGACAGGGAATGATGCAAACAGGGGGATTCTGCTGGCAGTATGTGTGACTATACAGTAGCATGGGGGCCGCTAGGGGGGGGAAAAGTGGTACAGATTCTAAGGGCCCAAACACTGACAGGGGCCCTTAAGGGAGCCTAGGCACTGAGAGGGGCCCTTAAGGGGGCCCAAAACTTTAATCTTTCATGGGGCCCAACATTTCTGGCAGCACCCCTGTACAGTAGTGAACAAAGTTGACACCCAATTAATCATCAGGCGAAACATAGCTAAGTAGGTACTTCTACTTAGACTGATTAGGTCTTACAGTATTTAGTGTGTTATGACTGACCTGGATAGATTTTGACTAACATCAGCCAACATCCGGTTGTTCTCACAGCCTCACTTCGTCCAAGACAATAACAGAGTCCACTAAATTGAAAATATTTTAGTTTTATTCAGGAGAAAATATTCAGAGAGAAAATATTCAGGAGAGCCTTGGCTCAAGAAACCCTCTGTCCTTTCTTTTTAAGGCTGCTGTCAGCTGGTGTCTACATGTGTTACGATAAAGTTTTACACCCTGCATGGGTTTGGCAGAGTAAAGTATAAAACATATAAAACGTTTTATTTTACATTTGCCAATTTTATTCCCTCCTTTTATTTTTCAGCTGAGGATGTCTCACTTTAAACATGGCCTCATTGATATTTTGCCATTTCACAAAGGCTCTCCTATCAAAACAAATCTCCAAATGTACAGATTTTCTCGTGTTTTTAGCTACCTCTCTGATTCTAGGACGGGCAAAAGCAGATTCCTTAAAATTCATTTGGATACATACGTAAATCATCTCTACAATTATTGCAGTAGATGAGTTTTGAAACCGCAAAAACAACTTTTTATGTAAAAATGTAGATTCATATCAACTGTTACTTTGATATTTTGTGGATAATGTGAGTGATAAATCACCAGAGATGTCAAAATCTAGCATTAAGAATGTCCTTCCAACATACACTCACCGGCCACTTCATAGGCACACCTTTCCAGCTTCTCATTGGTGAAAATTTCTGATCAGCCAACCATATGGTGTCAACTCAATGCATTTAATCATGTAGGCATGGTCAAGACAATCTGATGCAGTTCAAGTTGAGCATCAGAATGGCCAATCAAGGTGATTTCAGTGACTTGGTTGTTGGTGCCAGATGGGCTTGGTTTGCGTATTTCGGAAACTACTGACACAGACAACCGTCTCTAGGGTTACAGAAAATTGTCCGAAAAAGAAAGAAAAAAAATCCTACAGTGAGAGGCATTTCTGTGGGTGAAAATGCTTTGTTGATGCCAGAGTTCTGGGGAAATGGTCAGACTGGTTCAAGATGAGACAAAGGCAACATTAAGTCAAATTACCACTTGTTACAACCGAGTTATGCATAATAGCATCTCTGAACACATAGCATATCAAACCCCCAGGGCAGATGGGCTACATCAGCAGAGGACCACACGAGGTTCCACTTCAGCTAAGGGACAATGAGGCTAACATTTTCACAGGCTCACCAAAATTGGACATTAGAAGAATTGAAAAATGTTGCCTAGTCTGATAAATCTTGATTTCTGCTGCGCACACTCGGGTAGAATATTAACAATTTGGCGTCAACAACATGAAAACATGGATCCATCCAACCTGCCTTTTATGAACGGTTCAGGCTGGTGGTATATTGGGAAATGTTCTTGCCACAATTTGGGCCACTTAGTACCAATTAATCTTTGTCAATGCCACAGAGTATTGCTGCAGGCAGTAAATTCAGTTCTGAAGGCAGTTCTGAAGGCAAAAGGGGGTCCAACCCACCCCCCCAGGGCTGTACCTAATAAAGTGGCTGGTGAGTGTAGGTGACTCAAAGTTCTTACAGTGTAAGGTACCTCACTCAGCGGCTATTTCTATTTCGGCGACGCCTTTGAAGAGCTATGTCAGATTAGAAAGAACAAAGCCTCAGAAAATGAATGGTGAAACAAGTTTAGGACTATTGGATATCTAACGGTGGTGAAAATCACAGTGAAAAGTTTATTAGACTAGAGTGTGTATTTGTGTCTTGTGAGTCAAAAAGCCACTTTTCTCACAGGTTATTTTGACACTTAGCAAGCACAGTACTTCCATAATGGCACAAGAGCAACAGTGGAACTCGAAGCTGCAAGATGATTGGAACGCTGTTCGTCTCTGCATAATGATTGACTGTTGGCAGCGGAACAGTCAGGATATTTGCACACACCCACCATACTGCCATTACAAACTGTCCCGGTTTATTTCTACGGGGCATTTCATAAGTGCTCCGTATTCTCTCGATCACCTTCTTCTTCTTCCACTGAATTTCTGGTCTACCTGTCTTGAGTAGCCTTCTCATTACGATCAGATGATTCAGGCTTTGATTGTGATTGACACTTTAGGCTATATCCCCAACATCAGGTCTGGAGTCATCGCCATGTGCTGTACTGTGCAGCGCTGTGAGCTGCAGCGTTGGTGGTGTTGGTGATGAGTGGTAGAATCGCAGTGGAGGTCAGGCACGGCGGGCGCATGGTCGTTAAAGTGGCCTCGTCCGTCACAGCAGCACCCACAGAAACCTCAGGCAGGGCACCGTGCCAGAGGCCGCCAGGCCAGGCCGCACCACGATGTGAAGCCAGCAGTGCTACACCCCCAGCGCTTGTAAGCTTGTAAACTGGATCGAAATAGCACTAACAGTGCGGACTAACAGTTGCTGCGAAAGCGCATTGGGTTACTCTCTCTGAGCTGACATGTCCCGTACAGTAACTGTTAAAGGGGGTCGTGGGAGATTTTTTTGGACTAGCAGGGTTTTGGTGGACAGGGAGTCAAACATTGAGAAAGTCCCCTAAAGTATTAAGAAAAAAAGACATGCAGTATGGCATTTTGTTAGCGAACAAGAGTGATTTTTCTTGAGGTAGAAGGTTTATGGTGGAAATGAAGTCAAAGATTGTGAGGGAATGTCCCCAGTCAAACTGAACTCGAAGTCAGGTAAAGTGTCAGAAAAAAAAACGTATGGTGTTTTGCTGGCGAACGAGAGAGAAATTCCTGGAGACTTTCATGTGTTCAAGCAGGTACAGTAAGTTAGCATAGACCTGTCTGTTGTGTTGTCTCTGGCTTGGCACAGCGAATGGCGTTTTGGGTTCGCCAGCATGGAAAATTAGCCACACCATCATCATTCTTTACACAAAACCCACAAGACCCGTCCTGACAAAGTCCTCAAAGGCAGCCAATGCAAATGTTCCTCTCTCAAAAAAATGCATCTGATCCAACTGAGAGTGAACCAGAAAACAGATGAGATTTCAAGCACAGCACTTCAACCCTGGCTTAATAAAAGGCATATACCGCATTAGAACCAACAACCATGCAATCACTATTAAGTTCATTTCCTGAACAATTATTTTTAACATGCAAAACATCCCTGAGGTACACCTGAAGGAACGTGTCAGATACATGAGGGGCTCCCATTCTCGTCCACCAGTTAAGACAATCAAGGGAGCCTCGCTGCCACTCTGGCCAGGAGAGGAGAGCTGTCGGTGGGCTTACCTGTGCCAAGGGTTTCCCCAGGAACATAGCCTGGAGCCAGATGAGTAGCAGGAGCAGCACCAGAGGGGGGGACAGCATTGTCCCAGCCAGGGAGGAGGGGGGAACGACCCCACAACCAGCAGCCGGAGTCTCTAGCGAGCCTCTCGCTGCTCCAATACACTTCCAGTAGCAGCTCCTGGCTGTCTCCTTCTGTCTCTCACACTCTTCTCTCTCTCTCTCTCCCTCTCCCTCTCTCTCTTTGTCTATTTCTCTCCACCTCTGTTATTTTACCCCTCACACTGTCTTTTCTTTCCTCTCTCTCTCTCTCTCTATCTCTCTCTCTCTCTCTCTCTGCCTGGCTCTCTTCACTTTCTCCTCATTCCCTCTGTCCAACAGTCTCCCTCTCTCCCTCTCTCTGGTTCTCTTCGTCTCTCCTCCTGTCCTCTGGTCTGACTGTCCCTTTTGCCGCCTCTTTTTTATTCCCACTGTGTAATTCAGGTCCCCTCTGCTCTCCCGTGCCTCTGTCCTGCTTGCCTTGACTGTACAGTACCACAGACTCAACGCCAGCTTCTGGCTGCCTCCCTCTATCTCTCTTTTCCTCCCTCCCTCTGCCTCCGTCCCTCTCTCTCTCTCCCTCTCTCTCTATCCTCCACTGTACCTCCGAGCGACGCCAGGATCTGGAGGCACACAGGCTTGTAAACTGAGCCGGGGGAGGTACAGACGGCTGCTGAGGGAGGCAAGTTGCACTGTGGAGAAGGGAGACGAACGAGGGATGAGAGAGGATGACGGAGAGGGAGAGAGAGAAAAATGAGAAAGAGTAAGGGGGGACAGAGAGAGAGAGAGATGTTTTAAAAGAGGCTATTGGAAGTGCTGAGAGGGTAAGAGAGTAGAGGACAGGGGAAAGTGGGGCGAAAGTAAGTTGAGGGGCAAATACAACAAATATGAAACAGACAGTCTGAGGAAAAGTTATCCTGTTCAGTTCTAGGGAGAGACAGAGAGAGAGAGGGAGAGAGAGAGAAGAGGAAAAGAGGACACAGAGAGAGGGGGAGGAAGTTCTGTAAGAGCTTGAGGCAGACCAGGAGAGAGACTGGTGGAGGCTGTCCATCAACAGGCCCTGGGGGCTAGAAGAAACACAAGAACGCGGTCAGCACTGCTGCCACACTGCATAGATCCCAACGACACAGTAACAGTCACTGTGGCAGCCCAAGCGTGTCAATACAGCACTGACACCCCTCGTGAAAAGGCATGGGACCGCTTTACAACAACGCCACGTCGTGAACGCTGGAAAGAGCAAGCCACAGCCAAACGACTCTCTTTTACCTTCTTCTCCCTCTGCTTTTTCTTCGTCTTTTACCAGAAGAACACAGACAGAGAGACGAAGGGACAGTCGTCATATGGTTTTCCTATCGCCCGACTCTATTGTTTCCACAACATTAAACCCTAATTCGCGTAGACACAGCAGAATGGCTCTGGACCGTCTGTCCAGCCGCACATAAACTTATACGGCCAACTACCCAGAGCAGCCCAAAGCAGAGGAGTGGCTGACTTGGCCAGTGGGGTACGGGGAACCGATGGAGGGCATTCCTCAGGATTCCCAGCAGTGTGCATGACAAGATGAGAAAGAGGTGCTGACACTGACATGCTTTCTCACATCATGTCTGATGTGGTTTTAGGAAGTGGACAAGCAAATGAGCAAACCTTTCTGTATTGAATGTAGAGATATCAGCAGAAAATCTGGTGTGGTGCTGTCTAGAGTTGAACTTATTGCATGATCCTTATTCCTACAATGACTTTTGATGTGTGTCCATATTGGATTAGAGGCCGTATTCATTTCGCAATATAGTAGAGAAGAGTAGAGTAGGGTAATATTTATTAATCCAGGAAGAAATTCAAGCGTTTTAGTAGCGCACATGCAAACATATGTAGTAATACAAATATGTATTTGTGTTTGTCACAGTATCAATATGAATACTGGACTGTAGTGGGTAAACATTTGTGGTTATTACGCCTCTGCCCACTGAAGGTGTGGGCCCATCTTTCAGATAGTTTCTTTGTGC
This sequence comes from Engraulis encrasicolus, assembly GCF_034702125.1. Taxonomy (NCBI): domain Eukaryota; kingdom Metazoa; phylum Chordata; class Actinopteri; order Clupeiformes; family Engraulidae; genus Engraulis; species Engraulis encrasicolus. The sequence goes on from NC_085878.1 coordinate 47,341,985, forward strand.
CATAGCTTTTGCATGGGAGGATGGACTTTCACCACATCCTGTGTGCTAATACTCTATAATACAGCGTAGGTACATGAACGTATTGTCTTTTGGAGCCCAAGTCTTTCAAGATGGCCTATTCATGCCATTCATGCTATTCAAAGCAACCCTTTCAAGATGACATGAAAGAGAGAGAGAGAGAGAGAGAGAGAGAGAGAGAGAGAGAGAGAGAGAGAGAGAGAGAAGAGAGAATAATTAGAGATGGGGAGAGACAGGCGGTGTGTGTGTGCGTGTGCGTGTGCGTGTGTGTGTGTATGTATGTGTGTGTGTGTGTGTGTGTGTGTGTGTGTGTGTGTGTGTCCCTCTTCATGTCTGTGCATGTAATTAAGCCCATTCTGATACACTCCAAATCAAGCCATGAATAGTCCAATTCCAATCTCCAATCCCAAAGCAGGTACGCAGGTATGTTGGCGCTCAAAGTAACGCTGGGCTTAACAATACTTCATGGCCAGGCGCCTAGTTCCACTCCACTCAGCACCAATCACACAGTAAGGCTGCCAGCACACCAGTACGATGATGTCACACTGCCCCCGGCAACCATCAAACACCAGCAGACCCTGTCAGTTTATGCCCGCAAAATGACCTTTTAAGAGTTTAACATGATTGTCATTTGTGATCATCATCACGCAGTGAACACAGTGAAGAGTCTCCTCTTTTGGCCATCACCCGAACATCTTGTTTTTTTCACATACTGTACAACAGTGGACTTCTTTCAGAAAAAGGCTTCTTCTGAAAGATCAAACTTACTATGATTGCACTGCCAAATAAGACATTAAACGGCATTCCTACTTGAGTCTCATTTTTTAACTGAAAAAGGAAGTCTACAAAGGGATGATCTTCTGGAAAACTATCATGCCGCAGAGTTTCCACAAGAGCCAGAGGGGTCAAGTCAACAAACAAGGTGTTAATCCTGTAAGCAGTCAGAGAGCAGGACCAGGACCAAGAACCAGCCAGGCCATGGCACATCAGAGCAGCTAAACAACACCTAGTGGCACATGGCTGTCTTGTCTGGTCTGGCATGGGTTGGGTTGGGTTGGGTTGGGTTGGGTTGGACTGGACTGGAGAGAGTTGAGCTTTTGGTGAAAGCTGTCAGACGTGGCAAGAATCAATGGTGTATTCATGTGCATGTGGCTGCATGAATGGAGGACAGAACACACATTACACCCTTCGCAGGCAATGTTTTCCTTTTGTCCTCAGAGCACATCTCTGTGGAGCTCCATGGAAGCAAAGCCAAGAGACTTTCTATGGTTGACTTGAAGGGAAGCCTCCAAAACTACATAGCTGACAGAGCTACAGGGTGAGGGACAGCCACAGCCTGGAGAGTCACGTAAAAAAGTAAGGTATCCTCTGTGAGAGTGATTCAAAATGTGTGCTTGACTGAGGTCTTTTGGAAACTTTATGGAAGAGTTCATTTCAGTACCACAGCACGCAGCAGAGCTGTGGAGCACCTGGCTGTGCTTGGCTAGCTATCCTTTACCTAGCTCGTATTTGGATGGAGGCTATGAACATGGGGGTCTTACTGTGCAGTGCTTCCACATGACATAAAGCGTGATGGTGAATCAAGATGCCTCGCCCCTCTTGGACAGACATACCTATGTAGGTGTGAACAGACCTGGCAGCTATCTGAGTGTGGAGAAGCGTTTTTTTCCGCATCTGTCTCCTGACAGACTGTTTGAGGCATCACAGACAAGAACCGCACGCTGTGATGCGATGCGCAACGTAGCTTATCCTCAGGCTCCGTGGAGAATGCCGCACACAGCGCACATCACACCCCTAGTAGACGTGTTTTCCTGTTGTCTTCAGAGCACATCTCCATGTTAACTCTGTGGGAGCCAAAAGACTCCTCCGCAATGCTTGACTGGACTGGATGGAGAAGCTTCCAAAACTGCATAGCTGCAACAGCTACAAGTTGTGGACAGACAGAGTATATAGCTAGAGGTTTATTCCAAATGTGTGTGTCGGGTTGAGGCCTTATGGAAACTGGATGGAAGAGTTCATCTCAATATCACAGCGCACAGCAGTAGAGCTGTCGAGCACCTGGCGCTAGTTGACTTGGCTGCTTGCTCATCTTTTGTCATAGGCTGTCAACACGGAGGGGCTTACTGTGCTATACACGTAGTTCCCCATGATGTACATTATGGAGGTGAACCACAGTGCCTTATCCCTCTTGGGTGGGGATAGGTGTGACCAAACCTGGCAAAAGCTTGTGTGTGTGGAGGTGGCTGAGGTGTTTTCCTGGAGCACATGTACGACATTCGCATGTGTCTCCTGAAAGACTGTTTGAGGCATCACAGACAATGACAGCATGCTGTGATGCGATGCGCAACATCGCTTATCCTGCAACCAGCTCTGTCTTCCAATGCAAACACAGTCATCTGCCTCCCACCTGATGCTGTTCTGGGGTCAGGAGGTGACCTAGAAGAGAATGGGTCCCTGTTGACTCTCTTCTCAGCAGCTCTGCTCAGTTCAGCTGCAACCTACATCATCTCCTGCCTTTTGGAGGCCAACTTCACAAGCTCATGACACACCCGTTGTGCGTTTCCATGGCAATGAGTTTGGAGGCGAGGCAGCAGGTGGCTTAGAGTGGATTACACTCACCGGTGTCTGACATAGGAGATCACACATCAGAGACATAAGCACACGTGCTGGGATAACCTCATTCACACCTTCTCTCTCTCTCTCTCTCTCTCTCTCTCTCTCTCTCTCTCTCTCTCTCTCTCTCTCTCTCTCTCTCTCTCTCTCTCTCTCTCTCTCTCATGGAGGAGTGAGATTACAGAGTCGAGCTCCCCACTGCTCCCCATTTCACTTCCTGTCCTGCGGTTGCCTTAGAAACCACTGTCTGGACTGGTGACACTCATTCCCCCTCTCTCACAGTGATCCATTTCCGATAAGACCAAACTATCTACCTCCCACTGACACATAGAAGCTCCAGGAAGTTAGTGTGTGTGTGTGTGTGTGTGTGTGTGTGTGTGTGTGTGTGTGTGTGTGTGTGTGTGTGTGTGTGTGTGTGTGTGTGTGTGTGTGTGTGTGTGTGTGTGTGTGTGTGTGTGTGAGTATGCCTGCACTTGAAGGGGGCCTGGTAGGTAGTAGGCAGACGGGAAGCCATATCCACTTTATTTGATCTGGCCGTGTGAGGAAATCTCTCCCCTTGTGAAAATAGATTGTGGTTAAGGAGATGAAACCACACTGAAAGGACAGAGAGGAAGAAAAAAATGCTCCATTTTATTTTATTTTTTTGGTATGGTATCTGGGATATGTATTAGCTGTACAAGGCCAGGCATGTAGGTCCCCTGATTGTTTCCTTCGGGCGATGTATTTGACCGAAGAGGGAAGGCATGGAAGGGAAACGTAATGAATAAAACAGGTGGCTTAGGTGACTGGGAGTGAGAGAGGGGGAAAGAGAGAGAACGAGAGGGAAAGAGGGAAGAGGGAGGAGGGGAGGAGGAAAAGGGGGAATCTCTGTCCCTGTTTTTCTTGGGCCCTCTGAGTGGACTGTGGAGCCGGCTGACAGTAGGAACAGTAGGCCGTGGGTGGAGTGGTGCTGGCAGGTTCATGCTGGGGTTTGGACCCACCGACTGACTGAGTAACTGACTGACTTGACTGACAGGCTGATTAGCTGACAGGCCCTCCACACAACAGACTGCGCTGGACAGCACAGTGCTTGGCAGCCATGGCTCAATGATTAGAGTGCTGGCCTTGAGATCAGAGGGTTGCAGGTTCAGGGACTGTAACCAATACCCTGTACCTAAAAACCGGTATGTCAAGCATCAAGTGTAATATAATATAATATTTCACAAACTTCAGTGGAGGTGAAGAAGTCAAGAGTCATCGCACAACTGTTGGGAAGGTGCAGCATGTAAAAAGGAAAAATAATCTGCAACATTTCAGATATGTGCAAAAAAGGGCTTTACTGGGTCTTAAATGTTATAATAAAAAATATTTTTCAAAAAACGTTGAATGTACAGTATTGTTCCATCAGTAAAACTGAAATCAGAAGCACAGAAAAAAATGTTTTGAATAAACATTAAAAAATGTATGAAATAGCTTGCGTTTCAAAAATAGCCATTCAATTGTAGTGTTATGTCCTGTATGCTTCTGTTTAGCGTGGTGTTATTACGCCCTCGAGGGCTTTTTCCTTTCTTATGTGCCCAGGCTGGACCAGCATTGGAAACACATATTTATTAGCACATGATCCCTTTTTCCTTCTCTGGTCATTCTCTCACAGACACACGCACAAACGATGCATCATGGTTCACTCATTGGGTCAGAAAAGACTGCAATAACTTTGTTTATGTGTGTGTGTCCACAGAGAATATATTAGGGTTGTGCCGATAGACGATATCATCGTCCATCGGCGATGGACAGCTGGCATCACGATGGACGGCAAACATCGTGATGCCAAGGAATCTTGTACTTGTGTATTTTTGAAGCCGCTGCTATAGTAATCATTACGGTACTTGACATCACATTACCGTAAAATCCGTAGTAGTAGCAGCGGTTTTCAAGACAAGTTGTGAACACAAGCCCCAAGCGGAGTGAATTATATAACTACGAAAAAACACAATGGAATTAAAAAAAACGTGTGAACTAAGCCCCACTATTGTTTGCTGCAGATGTATGTAAGCAGGCCTTAGTGATATCGTTCATTTATTTCTGTGACCTAAGTTGTTGACTACAAAGGGGAGTCTTTACGCATCACCTAGCTGGCTCCTCCGGAGTAACATGACGATAAGCAACACGTTCGGCAAATAATTGCGACAGTTTAACATTTCATGTTTAACAGTTCACCTCAAAATGTTGGGGGGGGGGGGGGGAAAGTCTCGATATGACCTAAAACAAAACATTCCGTATTCTAGTGCTAGGAATTGACAAAGTCGGGGCTAAAATCCATTGCAAAGCCTCTCGAGAGGGCACGCAATCACGCATGGGTTCTCATCTCTTTCCCATTTAGTTTTCTGGTGAGCGAGAGGGGCTAAAGTTAAAGCCTACTAGCCTGTGCAAAAACGCAGCGCATATGTTTTAAAATAGTTACACAGATAAATAACTCACAGATGTAACAAATTTATTGACAAGTCTCCCAAAAACGCCACGCAATGAACTGATGGTAAAGTAGCAAGCACTGGGCTTGCAGGTGACACGGGAGGAGAGACGAGAAGGGCGAGGGGAGGGGTCAGCGGGGGATCTCTGCATCTCAGCGACCATCTCACAAAGCAGCTGAGCAAGAACGCTGAGGAGGTTAAAAAAAAATCCCCTAGAATGTAATAATAATATTAATATATTTCACTTACTCTTAAATTAAATAGAATTAAATAATAACTTAGCTGAAGATGAATAATAAAAATAAATACAAAATATATCTTTTTTTTTTTTTTATTATTAGCCCCCACCCCCCCCCCCCCCCCACGATGTCATCGTCCATCGCATCGTCTCACTGTAAACATCGTCAGCTGTCAATTAGGGGGAC
>NC_085878.1:47349987-47377487 GCF_034702125.1 Engraulis encrasicolus
CACTGCAACAAGCTTCTGTACAGAAAAAAAGATAAGTGGAGCAGGACAGATGGAGCACACTGAGTGAATACTGTACAGAAAAAGCTGAACTGATGTGAAGTCATTCTGAAAGTGTCATGGTACACACATCGAGTTACAGAAACAGAACAGTAGAGAAAGCTGAATGGGACAGAACAGGTCTGTGATCAGTTGGTCACTGGTACATGGCACATGGTAGGCCTACAGTACGTGTACTGTACACATACTACTACACTACAGGCGGAGCTGATCAAACAGAGAATATCTACGGTACTGTACAGGTATTTACACTAAATACCAACAAAACGTCTCTTAGCTCTCACACAGGTCCGAAGAGCGAGAAAGCCCCTAGAGTGAGAGCCCACAGGGGAAACTGCCATTGCCCTTGTGACAGAGCACTCCACAGCACACAGTGCTCGCTGCACGCAACGAAACTGCATTTACGCCTATCCCATGCAAGGGAGCGCCCCCAAACAGTGCCCCGAGGGAGCAGTGTGGCGGGACAGAACCGTGGTTCAGGGAGGAGGATGACTGACAATTGGATAATCCCACCGCCAACCTGCAGATCGGAAATGGAACCGCCAAGGGTACCGAAGTGTCACTGATTCAAATCCTCCACGCTAGAGTGTCCTTGACACTGAACCTAGATCTGGCGCTCCACGTCCTGAATGGTATCTTGCATAACAGCGTGCATGCGATGAGTGAATCCAAAGCGCTGAATCTGAGGTGATGCAGAGAATTTGGAATGCACTATATAAATGCAGACAGTTTACCCTTTACTGTCTAGACATAGTGCTATATTCTGGGTTACTGCCAAATGAAGACATGCAGTACACATGTATACGCACACATACCTTTGAGTACAAAGATATATACATATCTGCAACACACATACAGTACATTCATACACACACACACACACACACACACACACACACACACACACACGCACACACACACACACGTGTGCACTGCACGCACACACACACACAAACACACACACACACACACACACACACACACACACACACACACACACACACACACACACACACACACACACACACACACACACACACACACAGCACCCCCACCATGTTCTGAAGTCATAATTTAGCCGCCGAGCTGTGCTGACCAACCGCAGGAGAGGAAACGACTGCGGAGGGTCCTGTTGGAGCTGAAGCAGGATACAGAGGCTACAGTGATGCCTCGTACCACCCAGCCAGCGCAAACGCAGTTTACGGCCCTCCTACACTGAGCACCAAGCACCGAGCACCACAGACCAACCAACCACCTTCAACACCTCCGTCTCCAGCTGGCCATTTTGTCAGTGTTCATTCAACACTGCCTGCTATAAGTCAAATTTAACACTCGCAACAACCAAACAAAACAACCAACACCCATTTCCAGCTGCAGAGGAAATTTGTCTGTGCTAATTCCACTCTTAGGGTCTCACATTTGACACTCTCGCACTGAAAACATTTTACTGTGCGATAGACTCAGGTCATGGACCAGAACACACATCCAGTGTCTACAAACAGTACATACATGCTCCCAAAGTGCAATTCACTTTTATTGCCTTCAATCACGCTGGTGTTTGCACAGTTGTTTTGACAAATGGCTGATGATGATGATGATGATGATGATGATGATGATGATGATGATGATGATGATGATGATGGTTGCTTGCTTCCATTCATTTGGTAGAAAAAACAAGGCACTCGTAACATGTCTCTTTCACATCTCCAGCTATAGCTCTCCGAAGGAGATGGAAAAGCTGTCTCTCTCTGATTGATTGTGTGTGTGCGTGTGCGTGTGCGTGCTTGCGTGCGTGTGTGTGTGTGCGCGAGTGTGTGTGTGCGTGCATGTGTGGGTGCGTGTGTGCGTCCACGTGCTTGTGTGTGTGTGTGTGTGTGTGTGTGTGTGTGTGTGTGTGTGTGTGTGTGTGTGTGTGTGCGTGTGTACACATCCTGTGTGAGAGGAAACAGCCCATCCAGATGTGAAGAGGAGTTATTGGCCCCATGGCACTTCAGACACACACACACACACACACACACACACACACACACACACACACACACACACACACACACACACACACACACACAAAAACACACACGCACGCACACACGCACACACACGCCCTGCAGTTTGACTTTTCCACAGTGAAGGAGGTAAGTGCAGATACTGAGCAGGTCAGTCACCCCTGCTGTCACCTGAAGTGCACTATAGTGGAGGACCGAAGCAGCAGCAGCAGTCGACAGCAGGCCCAGACACACTGAAGCCCTCACACAGGGAGAGCAGACAGACAGGAGAGGAGAGGAGAGAGAGAAGGGAGGGGGGGGGGTAACAGACAGGAGTGAAGAGAGAGTCATTAAGTGATGGAAAGCATAGGATGAGAGGTGCAGTCTTACCAAAGCCTTTACATATGGAGCGAGAGAGAGAGAGAGAGAGAGAGAGAGAGAGAGAGAGAGAGAGAGAGAGAGAGACAGAGACAGAGACAGAGAGACAGACAGACGGACAGACAGAGACAGACAGACGGCATTAGACCAGTGGTTAGCGATCATCCTTCTCCACAGAGCCAAGTCATATGGGCAGAAGACATACAGGGTTGCACCTGAGGGCAAGTCAGCCCACATAGGACTTCCCTCACACGTGGACAGCAGACAACAGACCAACGAGCAGTGAGACACCAAAAAAGACAAACAGCATGAGAGCAGAGGCATAGAAGTCAGTCATCCTTTCCCCCAAAGCCCTTTTACTTTGTGCAGAAGACAGACAGGACAGGACCAGAAGTTCTCCCAAAAGCCCTCACATATGGGCAGGAGATCCTAGCTGAGAAAGAGAGAGTCAGACAGCCACAGTTGACATTGGACTAGGGATTAGGGATAATCCTTCTCCCCAAGGCCTGCACACATGGGCAGCAGACAGACAGGCCAGAAAGCAGAGACCAAAAAAAAGACAGACATCGTGCTGTCATCCTATTCCCCACAGTCCTCTCATTTGGGCAGAAGATAGACAGGATTGGACCAGGAGTGAGCAGGAGTGCAGCCGCAAAGGCCCTCAGCCCAAACCCCCCATGCACCTCGAGTGCTGCCCCCTGGTCGTCATACATCACTCCAGGCCTGACCCTAATCAGTCAACACCTCCACAAGGGCCCAGCACACCACCAAAAACAGGCCCCCAACACACCACACCACACCACCACCATTACTGTATTGTAAGGTAGTGCTGGGCGATGAGACTCTTGCAGATGGACCTGTCGAATGGGTCAAAATAATGGAATGACACTGTACTATACAGAGAAAGGGCGATATATTTTTTAGCTATATATTTCTCATTATTTATAATTCAATTTTAATAATAAATAATGAGAAATAAATAGCTAAAATGCTGACTGTGCCTGTCATAAGGCAATGAGTAACAGAAGTTGGCTTAACAGTCATCCCATCCTGGACGGCTTTGCCATTTTTACAGCCATCAACACAAGATTTGCCGACCTACAAATTTCTGACACGTTCTGATTTAACAACCCCATCTCACGTCATTTTCTCTCTCGTACACACGCACACCATGACAGAAGGACAGCTCACAGCCAACAGCCTGAAATTAAAGAGAGCAGGAGATGGGAACCGGGAGGAGTATGAAAGACATACAGTGCCAAGCAGGAGCGATAGAGCAAGAAAGAAGAGAAAGAGGAAGAGAGGGGAGTTAGAAAGACAGACAGAGAGAGAGAGGGGGGGGGGTGGGCTGTGGACAGTTTCTAGTTATGTGGCAGCCATATTTCAACATTCCTGGCCCTGCATTTTTCAGCAGGTTGGTGGCTGCTCCAATTCTCAGTCCTACTCCCACTCCCCCTGTACTGGGAATGCCTAAAACAGACACCGCTGCACTCGGGGCAAACCAGACGACAGCCCAGAGGAGAATAAAGACCGAAGAGAGATGAGGAGAGCAGAGGAATAGGAGAGGAGGGAAAGGAGGGCCGGTAGAGAAACTGGTAGTAAGACAGGAAAAGTGGTGAGAAACAGGTGGAGAAAATGGCAGATAACAGCAGAAAAATATGAGAAAATACAAGGACAGAAATCAGAAGAGAAGAGAAGAGAAGAGAAGAGAAGAGAAGAGAAGAGAAGAGAAAAGAAGAGAAGAGAAGAGAAGAGAAGAGAAGAGAAGAGAAGAGAAGAGAAATAAGGAGGAAGGAAGGCAATGAAGAGAGGAGGAAAAGGGATCAGATTTATGGCAAGGACTTATAGACAGATGAGAGAAGAGCACGCACAATAAGAGATACAAATGTGAAACAAAAAAGCATAGAAATAAAGAGAAGAGATTTAGGAACAGGTCGTGGTAAAGTGCTACTCTTGCCAAACCCTATCAGGCCCTCACTATAACTCTTTTCATTTATTCCTCCTCTCCTGCTTTTCTTTGATTTAATAATTCCACTTCTACAAATCACTTTGCATGGCTGTTCTCATTAGTGGCTACTTCTCAAGTCGGGCCAGGAAACAATTTGCTAAATTTGCTTTTAAGATATTTCACAAAACGTGAAGGTATTGATGAACCCATCTGGCTGCCCTTGTGATCCTCAAAGTGGATGACTCCTAAAAGCATCTAGCGAAATCATAACCAGTACCATGAGGACAAAAAACTGCAATAAAACATAATGAATAATCATGGCATGAGTCGTACAAATGGAAGCCTTCAGCAAAGAGTACTTGGATATTTGATGCATTCCATTCAGCTGGCAAAATGAGTCACTGTTCTGCTAGTGGAATCATTCTCTGTTCCAAAAGCCAGAGTGTGGAGAGACAAGTCCAAGTCCTTGGGCAGACCTGAAAATGCTTTATTGCTACTGTACATTACCGCTACATTGGACCGCAACTTGGATATACCGTTTTCACAGAAAAACAAAGTGAGTTAAGTGATGTGACCTATAGTAAGAGCATAAGGAAGCTAAGGTTCTTTTTATCCGTTTTTGGCTTTTACAGTTTACCAGTTGTTTAACATTTGCCCATTTGATGCTTAAGGTAACGTGAGGACATCTGAAAGCCCACTTTTATGCCTCACCCATGCAAGGGGGCAGCCCCAAACAGCGCCCCAAGGGAGCAGTGCAGCGGGACAGTACCATGATCGGGGTACCTTTGGGCTACAAGGCTGATGCCCTAACCCAGGGGTGGGGAACCTTTTTCATTCAAGGGGCCACTTCAAATTCCTTCAAGGGCCGTTAAAGTCCTCCAAGGGCCGTACTATGAACACAAACCAGGCCTATATTGAAGGGAGCCACCTTTAAAACAGACCCCACTTTCTCTAGGTCCCCTGAATATAACTTAATTGTATTGCAAATGTAATTTCAAAATTGTAATTTCCTTTACAAAATATATCATATTTCATGTGAAGCTGCATAACGTCAAATTTATCACAGGGGGGCCAGATAAAATGGCCTCAAGGCTGCCCCTTGAAACATACTGTAGGTTAAATCCACCAGCTGCCAGTAGTACTACTGAGGTACACTGAGCATGTTGCCTTCCATTCCCACACATTGCTCACTGGTAACACTGTCATGGCTCACGCTTGCAACCGCTAAACGCAGAGTCAATATTGTTGCACGCACTCTCTGTTGTGGTTCACTGTGTTATGGTGTGTCATGTCATCGCAAATGACAAATGGTTGCAGCCTATTGCTTTCAATAACCATGACACCAATTTTTAGGGGATAAGCCATGTCATCACAAATGACAACTAAATGCTGCATATTGTTTTCAAAAACTTCGACACCATTTTTTGTGGCGTTAACCATGTCATCGCAAGTGACAAACGGTTGCGGCCTAATGTTTTCAATAACCGCTTGCAATCAGCACCGCCTGAACGCAACACATTTTTAACCCCCACCGGGTGTCTTTGCTCAGAAGCTCACTCCATTCCAGAGTAATAACGACGCACGATGAGGAGCGCAATTCAGGAAGTCTTTCCCGACCACGTCAACATCAATATATAACGACTCCCCGCTGAGAGAGCAGACCTATCATCTGGATATACAGCACACATTCCAGCCTCGCACATGCAGCACTATATCTTCGAATCCACTCCCATTCCGTTGCCGTTATTTAAAAGTATGCACGCGTTCTTCGAACATGTATTTTCTCTGCCTCCTTATGTCTGTTTCGGGCTAAGTTATATGTGTTTTTGCTGTGTGTTTGTGTTGTGTGCGATTTCGGTGACTTTCTCGAAATTTCTCCTCAGGGATCAATGAAGTCAGCTATCCATCTATATATCTATCGGCCTACACACCTAATGCTGCTCCAGGGATGATCCATAGCGTGTCCCCCACGAGTGTGCTCATACAGTTCACCTCCACATGGGACACATCCAGTCAAACTAACATGTGGACACACAACTGCAACAAACAGGAGATACTGTACATAGTACAGTACATACACAATCCAACACACAGTGGTTACGCATCCATTGAATACAGGACATGCATATACACACAGTCTCACAAACCAACATACAGTGGACACACAACTACAACAGGCAGATTAACACATTTTAGAATATTAATATAGTTTCACAGCCTTACCAGAAATGGGGATATACAATCTCACAGAGAGCAGACACATAACCATGACACACGAAAATGCATACATTTGTACTGCACATACAGTGCAACTCAACTCAACACAACAATGGAACACTTAACCACAAACACATAGGAGATACACTTAAAGTGATACTGTACCATTTTTGGAAATAAGCTTATTTTACACCTCCCCTTGAGTTAAATAATAGGGTTTTACAGTTGTCCTATACTTTCAACCGTTCTCTGGGTATGACAGTTAACATTGAGTCCTATGAGACCAGTTAGCCGCCAGCTGGTCTCATAGGACTCAATGTTAACTGCTAGCTTGGAGGTAAAATTTGCACTGCCATACTCAGAGAACGGTTGAAAGTACAGGAGAAAGGTTAAACTCAATAATTTAACTTAAAGGAAGGAGTAAAATAAGATAATTTCCAAAAATAGGACAGTGTCACTTTAAGGCTCTTTTCCACTGCTTGTTTTCTGGTAGGCTTACAGCTTGACACAACGTGACTCGTCCGCCACTCAGCTCAATTGTAAAGCGAAAAGTGTCGGCCGGGTCGCGCTGTGTTGAGCTGTAGGCCTACTAGAAAACCGGCAATGGAAAAGGCAATACTGTACAGTCTCTCAACTCAACAAAAATTGGACACACAACATCACACAGGACATACATGCCGTCTACAACCCCATCATAAACAGGGAGGGACATATCCAGTCTCAAAAGCCTACACATGTAGTGTCAAATCATCTCCAGACAACAGACCCACAACGCACAGGAAACACACGCACAGCCTACATACAGTACAGTCTCTCAACCCAACACACAACAGTGGACAAAGGAAATACATGGTCTTAAAACCTGACCACAAATGCAGACATCTAGTCTCACAGCCCTACCCCATAAAAGACATATGTAGCATTGGAGTTCAAAAGGGGACACACCATAGGGTCTATCAACTAAGATGCACAGAAAGGGAAGAGTCGAAACACAGGGAACCCAGAGGAAAGCTGCAACCCCTGAGACTTGGGAGCTGGCGCTGCTGGATGCCAGAAACACTTAACACTCAAGCAGGTCAGAGAACAGAGAGTAGAACAGAGGATACGAGCAGCATATGAGCTTTTTTGTAATGGTGCCTAATTTCTCAAGCAAAGCAATAGCTGACTATAGGCAGGTTAGCCAGACTGGCTTGGATACACAACCTCATGGGCAAGACTATTAACTGGCTGCCCATTGTAGGACCTAACAATAATCTTGCTCCACTCTCTAGCCAGGATACCTATGACAGAATTATTGCGAATGTAGAATTCATAGATTCACTTATCAGTTGTATCACTGTGATTTTATCTTGATAATGCACCTATTTTGTAAACGTATACTTCTTGCTAAAGTAGCATGCTGTGAAACCTACATTACTACACTATTCACTGCCCTACAAAGGCAAAGTGCAGTAACTACGGTGGCTTTGAAACTGAGAAAAATGTGTTCAAAGCCTTATTGGCATTAGGTTGGATATTGTACTGTAGCTACTGCAAATTTTATTTGCAAAATTTATTTGTTTTACTCTAGAAATTGAGCGCACCATTTGATACACTTGAAGACCAGGCTTTGTCATAAGATTAAGGAGGTGTAAAGAAGACCATTTTCACTATAAACTACAATTTTGACAAAATATCTAGTTACTGCACTTTACCTTTGTAGGGCAGTATACTCAGTATACAATAGCCCCCACAGCTGTGTGAATATTCACGTAGTGAGTACTGTGTGCGGAAGAAACACATTGTGCTAGCACTGCAATCACCGCAATTACAGTAGGCTACTTTGGGGCTGAAAATGTTAATGTAAGCACACAGCACAGCATCCAACAGAGAACAGCTGCAGCTACTTTCTCCCAGAGCTGCACGAGGCATTACGAGTCCGTCCAACTCCGACTTAAAGCATCTTTTCATTGCCTATTTCCAGGAAATCACTTCTTTTTTCCCTCCTCCTCCTCCCTGAAAGACTTTCTCCGGAGAACGATTTGCTTTTATTTTGACTGGACAGGGTAAAAATGAGGCAGTGTGTTTTGGGCAATCTTCTGTGCAAAAGGCTGAAAGCAAACTACCCCTGGTTCTCCATTTGGATAGACGAGTACAAACAGACAGGGCCATAAGGTCTGCTTTTGGGGGGAGGAGGGAGCACACGTTGGGGGGAACTGGAAGGGTCTGGGACTTTTATTTTGGCTCACACTTTTGTTATTTAGGTTGATGATCCAAATCGCATCAAGGAAATAAGAGCGCACACAAACCCACATAAGCCTGCGTAAAGGATGTGAACTACACACACAGATACACATACAGTATATACTTGCAAAAATGCAAATGTATTCTGCCTCAGTCTTAACCCAAAAATATTGGACAAACGAAAATGCAACACATACAGTACTGTAGAAAGGGGTCACGTCAGCACTCGCACTCGCACACACACGCACACACACACACACACACACACACACACACACACACACACACACACACACACACACACACACACACACACACACACACACACTGCCAGATTTTATTTCTGTCTGTGTTTAGGATGGTAGGTCTGACTGCGGCAGTACCTCGGTCAGAGGTCACTCTCTTAAAAAAAAACACCCACATCTCCTTCTCAAGTGCACTTGTCTGGCATGGCCTGTGGGTTCTCAGTAGCGCGGTGGAATCCCCTGCCTGCATATAAAGGCTCCTTTCTTACAGACTACTCTGGCTGTAGTGCTGGGCCACCACTCCAGGCTCCAAACTGCTCCACACTACACCGCACTGCACGGCACCGTACTGTGCTAATTCACCAGCACACACTCTGGGCTTTCTCAGTGGCTCCGCATTGGGCTTTCCTCTTCCAGTCCATCAGTAGGGTGTGTGTGTGTGTCTGTGTCTGTGTCTGTGTGTGTGTGTGTGTGTGTGTGTGTGTGTGT
Organism: Engraulis encrasicolus; assembly: GCF_034702125.1. Classification (NCBI taxonomy): domain Eukaryota; kingdom Metazoa; phylum Chordata; class Actinopteri; order Clupeiformes; family Engraulidae; genus Engraulis; species Engraulis encrasicolus. The sequence goes on from NC_085878.1 coordinate 47,359,530, forward strand.
GTGTGTGTGTGTGTGTGTGTGTGTGTGTGTGTGTGTGTGTGTGTGTGTGAGCGTGTGAGCGAGAGAGAGAGAGAGAGAGAGAGAGAGAGACAGAGACAGAGACAGAGACAGAGAAACAGACAGACAGAGACAGATGGAGAGGAAGACAAAGAGACAGACAGAGAGAGAGCGACTGAGAGAGAGAGAGAGCGACAGAGAGAGAGGGAGTGACGGAGAGAGAGAGAAAAAGAGCGACAAAGAAATAGAGAGAGAGGGATCGAATGGGAGAGAAGAAAGGAAGGAAAGGAGAGAGCAAAGCTTGGCAGGGGGATGGTGGCAGAACGCCACACATGGGTCCCCTCGCCTTTCCAAAGAGTTCCTCCCGAGGCCCGACTCAGCAGAGCAGAGAGCAGAGAGCAGAGAGCTGGGGCTCGGGGATCAGGGCTCGGGGCTCGGGGATCAGGGCTCGGGGCTCGGGGCTCAGGGCTCACTCCCCTCCTTCACGTGGATGAGACGGGGCTAAAGTCTTTCCATTTACACCAGACAAAGGAGCACCCTTCAAAAAGCCCTTCTTTGTTAATGTTAGCCTTCAAATGTGTCAGTGCCAATGTGGGTAACATAACACAGCTATCCTGTCACACACACACACACACACACATGCATGCACAAGCTCATACATACTCACAAATACACTCACTCACACATGCTCACACGCCCACACTCACACTCACACTCACACGCACACGCACACGCACACGCACACGCACACGCACACGCACACACACACACACCCACACGCACACCATTTCCCTTATTATTAGTGGTGGAATAGGTCTGTGGATCCAATACGACACAGATCCAAGGACAACACCAACAGACAACGTGTGGTTGGAAATTGATTTGAACAGTGTGTGTGTGTGTGTGTGTGTGTGTGTGTGTGTGTGTGTGTGTGTGTGTGTGTGTGTGTGTGTGTGTGTGTGTGTGTGTGTGTGTGTGTGTGTGTGTGTGTGTGTGTGTGTGTGTGTGTGTGTGTGTGTGTGTGTGGATGTGTGTGCCTGCCTGCTTGCGTGTGCAGTGGCTCGGAAAACAGCAGTTACCAGCTGATCAATTATTTCCTGAGCGACTGCGGCTGAAGCTTTATTCTTAAATGCTAAACCAATATCTTCCGCTCGTTTCAAAGAAAACATCGGAAGGAGGCCGTAAAAAAAAAGTCCAACTGAAATCTTTAACAGAGGAACATGGCTGATGCTGATTTGAAGACCAGCTCTGCTCTGTTCCGCCAGCGTTTCCACTCTCGTGCCACACAGCGACAAGACGCAGAACACAACACACCACACCACACCACACGCAGCACACACCACACACCATCTGCTTACTGTACACACACACACACACACACACACACACACACACACACACACACACACACACACACACACACACACACACACACACACACACACACGAAACACACTCAGTCACATACAATGTTAACAAACACACACAAAAATGTGCGTGCATAAACACACACACACACTAGAAACACACACACTAGAAACACACACACACAGGCACACACACACACACACACACACACACACACACACACACACACACACACACACACACACACACACACACACACACACACACACACAGGCATGCAACACACCAGCCCGTGTGTGAGCTGGAGTAACCGCAGATCATTTAGGTTGCATTTCACAGATGGCATTACTGTACAAACACACGTCCGTAAAGAGAAAGACAGGCTGGTTGCAGCTCAGGCTACAGTAAGCCAGCAACAAATCCAGGGCCTCTCACGACTGCTTAAACACTTTCAACTACATTGGGTTTCACCTGTCATTAATTCAGCTAAAAACACTGCATGAAAAGAGGAATATGTGGATGAGTTTTGCACCTTAATTGCCATGCATACCTCAAGCCACAAGTCCCTCCTCCCCACCCCTCCCATCCCTACTTAGAGCCTTAATTTAAATGTGCCAGTGATCAGGTCGGGAGCTGCTACAGTCAATTTCAAGGTGGGTGGGGGTGGGGTGAGGTTGTGGGGTGGGAGGTGGGGGGGGGTCAGGCAGCTGTTCTAGGATTTTGGGGTCCTAGGCCGATTGTGATTGTTGGGGGCCCTAGGGCATTTTTTGGCCTTTTTACTAAAATGTGTGTTGTGTGTGTGTGCGTGTGTTGTGTGTGTGTTATGTGTGTGTGGCCGAGTGTGTTGTGTGTGTGTGTGTGTGTGTGTGTGTGTGTGTGTGTTGTGTGTATGTGTGGTGTATTGTTGTATGTATGTATGTTTGTTCACGTGCCCAGTAGTGTTTTTTTTCAGAATCAACTAACATAATTAAACCAGGGGTAGTGAACCTATGTCTCGAGAGGCAACGCCCTTGAGGCGGTTTTATCCGGCCCCTGATATCATTATAATGTTTTGCAACTTCACATGAAATAGGCCTATGACATATTTTGCAGGCCTAAATGAATCTTAGAAATTACATTTCCAATGCAATTAAGTTAGCCTATATTCAGGGGACCTAGAAAAGGTGGGGACGTTTTAAATGTGTCTACCTTTAAAGGTGTCTATATGTCTATATAGGCCTAAAGGTGTCTATATANGCCTAATTTCATGGGGAAATCCCTGATTTGTGTTCATAGTACGGCCCCCGGAGGATTTTATGACCATGGTAGGAATTTGAAGTGGCCCTTCGAATGAAAAAGGTTCCCCACCCCTGCATTAAACCTTTCTTCTAGCCACAGCTCTGCTGTCAGTACATTTTATTATGATACTATAAGCTCAGAAATGAAGTTGATCAAACAATTCGATCGGTGCTATAAACATTTAAATGAACCGAATAGAAAATCAGAATAGAAACATCTGAATGATCTTTCTTGGACATAGCCTACATTTTGAAGTGACCCTTTGAATTAAAAAGGTTCCTCACCCCTGCTTTTGAGGAAAAACATCATGTGCTTGGCCACTCTGGTTTTTAATTATTCTGAACTAAAGCAAGGATTGTTCAAGGAAGTTCAAAACAGACTGTCTCTGGTTAAATTAGTTCTACACCAAGTCTTTAGGTGGCAGTACAACTAATTCGCACAATGCGAATCCCACACACAAGCCACAAAGAAGCCATCTACCGCGGTCATCAACACCGACCTATCTGAACCGAACACACGCGCTGTCTGTGTGGTTTCACTGTTACAAGTTCTTGGCGACATGGGGGAAAGTTCCTCACATACCAACGGAAAATGGGCTTCACATACATGTAAGTAAATTTTACTCAACTGTGGTTTAAAGTTTCAGTACTCATGAGCGATTGAATAGCTCCTCTGAACACAGATCCGCCATTGCTAAGTTGTAGCACAAGTCCCCTCGATGAATGTGACTACTCTTGTTGCTGTACGCTACTCAATTCTGATAACTTGCGAGCATCGTAATGACAAAATGCAGTAGTGAAACGGTGAATATGTTAAGTATACTTGTGATGGTAAGTTGTTTGACATGTGCTCGTTCTCAATTGCCTTTCCCTCCTAAAGATGTAATCCCAGTTTGTCGCTCCCAGCGCGGTTCGATCCCCAGTCGGTTCGCTCCCACTAGCCCGACTATATCGAGCCCACCGAGCTAGTTATTCTTTTTGATGTTAGTTTTTTGTTGTTAGACCCTAACCTAACCCTTACCTTAATCCTAAACCTAACCCTAAATTGCTTGGATGTGGTAGTGTATGATAATACGAGAAATTGTAATCGGGTGGGATAGAACGCCTGGGATTGATAGGGTCACGTGGGACTACACGTCCGGGAGTGATCTTACATGGGAGTGACCATCTCCCAGCGCTTAAGATGAACAAAGGCTACCGTTTGCATGCTATTGCGTTAGCTCATCAACTAGTTGCTGGGCACTGCTCATTTTTCACGTCTGCCCGGCATTTCGCTGATGAACTAACGCTTGGACGTCTTTTGCCAATGTATTTTACAGCGGCAAACAATGCATCTAGCGACGTTTGGCAAGATTGGTGTGCCGTCTGGGTAATGTTGTTTTCAGTGCTGGGCAGTAGCGAAGCGACTAGTTTATTAATTATTCCCTAGTAGCTTGGTCGTAGCGTCATTACTGTATCGACTAACGTCCCTGTTGTTAGGAAATAATAGTTTGGAAATCAATGTGAAATACCATACTGGCATTTGCAACAGTAGGCAACCTGTCCTTAAAAAGTATGGGGCCCTCAAAACAGCACTTGTTGCACAAATAAGTGTTGCATAGAGCAGTCTTTCCCACCAGGGGTAACGTGTACCACTAGGGGTACGCGGCCCCTGCAGGGGGTACTTGGAAAAATGAAAACATGTATGGACATAGTCACATTGGTGGATATAGCATGAAAGCAGGGGGGTACTTTGATGAAAAAGGCTTAGGGGGGGTAACTAAGACAAAAAAAGGGTTTGGAAACACTGGCATAGAGCACGCCACCCCAAAATCAATGTGAATAAACCCTGGCATTTGCAACCAGTAGGCAGCATGTCCTTATAAACGTATGGGTCCTCAAACAGCACTTGTTGCACAAATAAGTGTAGCTGGCCTCCTCAAGAAATTGAAATTATGCATGGTCACTTTTTCTTATGTTTCACGTGGAGGTCTACTGACATTGTCTAAATAATGTAGGCTAGTTTATGTCCTGTATTATATTAGGACCCAAGTTATGGGTTATTCTGTTTACCATGTTTTCACAGGCTGCTGTCTCATAATATGGCGTGAGACGAGTCACTTGAAAGGCCTAACAGCTCTATGAGGAGCGTCTTCATGAAGATGAAAGAATGTAAGATTAACTTCTTTGTGACCAATATGACTTGCTCATTGATACATTAGCTATGTCAATATGAGATGCATGGCGAAGTATTTAATTTATTTGTCTCTCTTCTAGGAGCTGTAGAAACAACAGGGTCTGCTGAGTTGGACAGAGTACGCCTGACATAAAGAGTCCAGTGTCGTGGCTTGGCAGGGTGAAATGCCACTGATATCGGTATGTTGGGTGATATCAGTTAAATTAATGAATTAATTCTCATATCTGAATAATGTGAACACTGGATTTACACACACTCACACACCCTAGTCCTAAGATTATACAACCAAGGTTACTTTTACCACAGCTCTGCACTGGCATCAAATTTCTTTTCTTTTTTATAGAACTGGACAGGTCATTATTCGTTTCCCCCTTGTTTTTTTTTGCAGTGTCCTGCAGGATGCTGTGTCCTGCACTCCTGTGTGCTGTGCTACAGACGCGCGTGTGGAGGTCAACCCGAAATCGGCACAGTAGCGTGAAAGAGGGAAAGCTTAAGCCCTAAGCCTACGTCAGGGTTGGGGAACCTTTCTCTCATTCGAATGGCCACCTTCAAATTCATCCGGGGGCCATAAAAGTCCTCCAAGGGCCGTACTATGAACACAAACCAGGATTTCCCCTTTCACTTTAGGCCTATATTGAAAGAGCAGCCACATTTAAACAAACGCCAACTTCTTCAGGTTCCCTGAATATAACTTAATTGTATTGCTAATGTATTTTCTAAGATTCCTTTACAAAATATGTCATATTTCATGTGAAGATGGAATTGCATTAAATATTATATCGGGGGCCGATAAAACAGCCTCAAGGTTCGCAAACGGCCCTAGAGACATAGGTTCCCCACCCCTGTCCTACATTGTCAATATGACTTGTGCTACTTTATAGATAAGTTGTCAATGCTGTGCATTGCTATGTTTTGATTTTATTTTCTTACATCCTACAGATCCTGGCAGGGAGACGGTAGTGTCCTGCAGGGATGGGGGGCAATCTTACAAGAGACCACAGAAAACTGATATAGTGTAAGATTATCCCTGTTGGGCTCAATATGTCTTGCTTATTGATATATTTGCTATGTCAATATGAGGTGCATGACGAAGTAAGTATTTATTTATTTGTTGTTTCTACAGCTCCCAGAAAGTGAGACTGAGTGCCTGTTGCAGTATGACGAGGAGCAGTGACCAGAGACCTTCAGTAGACCCTGCTGGCATGATTGGCGGCTGAAAGAACATAATCAACAGCAATGTTTATAATATTGTACATACCTGTATAGTCTGCACTAAAATGCTGTACCTGTACTATTTTTCCTCTCTTTCATTCATATTTACTATGAATTGACAACTTTTACTCCAAATCCATTTTTTTTGTTATGTGCCCTGACTAAAACTATCCTTAAACCTACCTGTCAGAGGTGTAATAACAACCTGCTCTTACATTGTGGCAGCAGTGCCTGTCTAACTTGGATGCAGCGGGGGAAAAATAGAACCCTTTTTTTGAAAAAGCATTGTATGTTTCTGAGTTTTATGAATTGTGCCCTTCCCAAACCTAACCTGTCGTAGAGGCCTATGACATCCGTGTTTTTATCGTTTTTTTTTTTATTATTTTACATTTTTTGAATTATTTTCCCCTTCACCCCCCCAACACCCCCTCCCCTCCCCCCCCCAAAAAAAAAAAAAAAATAAAATACTAAAAAATCTTAGTTATTTAGTTCAAACTGGTGGTGTGGACAGAGCCAACCACTCATGGTTGAATGGAGGTAGAGAAAAGAAAAGTAAATTACCTACTATTTTTTTGTAATATCAGCCCTCAAAAATATTCCCAGGTAATAAGGTAGCTGTATTGTACACATGCCATATATTCTATTAATACCGTGCGTGACGCACACCCAACTAGAAGGCGAATTTCACTTCTGGTGCACTGAAGTTGTTGGACTCTGGCTGCATCAGGTTTTCTCGAATACTTGGCTATATTGCAACGTGCAGCTTAGAGACACATTTTGGGTCACGTTATATGTAGGCATTAAATAAAATAGCCTCGCAAAGTCCCTACCGTCTACCGTTTCACTCAAACACATGTTTTACAAGACGGCCGTTTTCTTCTGATGGTGACGTGACCCTTTTTCAAAGTTGATGCTAACTTTTTAGTCACTATGCACGGAGAGAGCCGCCCGTCTTTTCTGTGTGTCGCATCGCATTGTCTTAAACAGACGGTCAGGACACGCGTTTATGCCTGACCTCACCTGGTCTACTAGGCAAAATTTGAGTGCTGTTGGAGTATTAAGATTTCTTTCATTGCTCTGACGGCCAGTGTTAGGACGTGGGAGACAATCGGAAACGCCGCTTGGGAGAGAGATGCGTGTTTGTTTCTGAGTTGTACATTTGTGACCTGAGTAGGCTACTGTAGCCTATACATCACTGCATATAGCCTAGAGTATATTGTTTGCAGGGTATGTATGTAGTTTTAAATTATGTATATTTATGAAATGCACGGTTCCTGTCTAAGTGTGTGTACATTGTTTGGTGTGATATTAAAAGCATTTAAAAAAATCATTTTCATTTCATTCATTTTCATTTTAGCAATAAATTCACATCATGCATGCTGAAGCCCCATCACAGTGCAGTCTATAATGATGTGAACATAATGATGTGAATACACAAAGTAAAATCAACCTAGGTATATTAAAACTAGAAATGCACCCAGAGAGTGCAAACCTCCGCCAAGGAAGCTGAATTTGGTTGTAATATTTGTGACATGTCGTGGTGTAATCCATGCTTGCCTAAGCTATTTATAGGCTAGGCGTACAGTGTTCAGAGAAGTGAACATTCAATTTTAAACAAATTATGTGTCTCTTTTATTAGCTAAGGCTTATGTCACTTCACCTGGTTAGCTTTGGTAGAGTAGAGTAGAGTAGAGTAGAGTAACATGTATTAGGCCTAATCCCGAAGGAAATTTAGGTGTCTAGTAGCATACAAAAATAAATAAATAGATTATTTCACATTAAACATTCAGATATAAAAAAGATATTTAAAAAAGTCTCTCATATTAGTTCACCTGCCATTGTGTGATTGGCAAATGTGATTGGTCATGCCATAGGCTATAGGCCCTAATTTGGAAAATATTGTATCCCATCGCTGTACTGTAGCCTGGTGTCATCGTTCATTCATTGTGTTGTTATAAACATTTTGATGATTGGAAGCATTATGCCTTTCATCACATAATTGTTTTGCCACAATATTAAATAGCGCAGCTATTAATATCAATCCATAATATAGCCTAGAGTGAATGACATGACTACGGGGGCACCTTGGCCTTTGAGAACGATTTGGTATCACTGTCAAACACAAGCTTTGATTAACCTTAAATGTAGTTAACTGGATACCGTTCCCTCATTGGCGCTGTCTGTTCATCATTGATAGCCAACACTGTTCACCGTTATTAGGCTATTTTCCCTCCCTCCGTGGGCTACAAACTTCAACAGGCGAGAGAAAGCTGATTTGGTTGACATGGAAAACACTCGGAGAACAATTAACTCCGCGAAAGTTGTGACGATATGCATGCCTTAGCCTACATATTTACATTATGTTTGGGTGCTATTTATTGACTACGCACCTATGGCTTCAGCCATGCAGGCACAGCAAATCCGCGCGCAGTGCATTCTGTTTGGCTTTGAGGTGACTGTCGCCACACAACTTTATTTAACCTTTCATGTAGAGAACTGGGTACCTTTCCCTCCTTGGCGCGTTTGCCGTTGTTAACTCCAACCTTCGTAAACTTCAGGGAAACAGTCGGAGAGCAATTAACTCCGCGAATGCTGATTTGTTTGACAGGGCAAACACTCGGAGAACAATAAACTCTGCGACGTGTGCCATATTGTCGGCATGATATCGGCTATTATATATCATTTGGTGTGCTATTGGCTACGCAGCCATGTATGCACAGCACATCCGCGCGTAGGCTAATACATTCTGTGTGGTCACTGTCCATCAATCCACCTCACAGGCGCGCCCTGTCATTGCTCAATTCACCTCGGCCACCTTGTGGCAGGCCACGAAATAGCAGCGAACGAACAGAGCGACGGAGGGACAGACGGACAGACATGATAACACAGAAATCGGGCGATCACATAACCTCCTGGCGGAGGTAATAATAATTTTTGCATAATTATACGGACCTACCGTATAGGCCTACGGTATGCATAAATTAATCCAACGTGACCAATAGAAGGTCGTAGCTGCCGACCATGCTAACCAACAGCGCAGCTCTTTTACTTTGAGTCACGTGTCTTTTTCGTCCAATAAGAGCAAGGCTAGTCCGCGTTCCGGGCTGGCTGTCATTGCCTTTCATGTTAATCGTTGGGCCATTAACACCCTGCTGTGAGACCTCTCCACGGCTCTGATTCGCTTCCGGGCGATTTACGTGACACCAAAACTGTTAATTTCGCATTCTCTCAGCGCTCAAAATCAGACGAAAGTTAGGCAAGTCCGTGGGCGATTTGGGACGAGCTCATTGTCACAAATCCCCCTTTTCGTGCTGTGAAAAAGGTAGCACATCAGCATCAGACGCACATTAAGACGTAAGTTACATACAGTATAAGGATTCATGGTTTCACATTTTAAAGAGTGTTCGAGTTGCGTGTCCGCATCTACAAGTGCTGCTGTAGCGCTTAGCTTCGGTGTCCTTCAGCACTCTTCACCCGTAGCCGGGTCGTCACAGTGAAACTAAGGAGCTGGGAACCACGTCAAGCCGTTATTCTCGAACGTTACATACCGCTACAGGACTGGGCAATATGGCAAAAACAGTAGTCGTGTGGTATTTTTTTCTTGGGTCGTGCGTTCTATTCAACAGGATTTGTTTTATGAAAACATCTGAGTTGAGACTTGACTTTAACAAGCCTAGAAATTTAGCTCTCTAGGCTAGACTGTAACCCCTTTGCTCAGAGCCTAACCTTACTGTCATATAAAAACGGCAATGACCAAGTCTTTAAGGCTATATCGGTAATACCATAGCTATGTTAGCATGATATAATTGAGTCTTTCAGTCCAATCTCGATTCTCCACAAAGAGGCTACATGCATTGACATTATCTGACTTGCATGGCTTCATGTAATGGCCAGGAAGAAACAATTGACACAACATCAGCTTCAAGAGCTTCAAGGCATCCAAGATATCATTGCCTATCTATCCTTCCCAATGACTCGAAAAATAGAAAATAAAGTCCGCACACCAGGCTCCCGTTTCTTTTCATTTAATGTGACGTTTCGGGCAGCATGCCCTTCATCAGACCCAATCCCAATGACTCAGATTCAATATTAACCCTGACAGTAAACTCTATAACCTAAAACCAAAACATTGCAATATGGTAAACTAAGATAAAGCGTAGCACAACGTGTATCAACAATGGAATGAAGTGGGATCAAGTCCCTTCTTTTCAATGGGCACGACTGTTCCATTGAACTCCATTCATGCTCCTAGTCTCCTAAAGGGGCCTGGCTGCCATGGGATAGCATCTTAGAAGAAAAAAACTCCTTTTGAACAGTCTCCTCCTTATCTATCGTCACTGCCTAAATGCCCTATCAGCAAAGAAATTGTCTTGGCACTTTTAGTTTGACCAGTAACAATAACATTGCCAAGACACTAGTGTAATGCATGTGTGACTCACAATTTGGGCAAGCGCACACAACCCATTCAACTCAGCAGAGACAGTTTTCTGAGGTCATTTACAGTTGTGGTTGTGTGTTTGACAGAGTTACAGTAACTTAAATGCTGTCCAAGCCAATGGTGGTCAACAAAAAGTGTTGGTTTCATGAGGTGGCCTTACTGAAATAAAAAGAGGGGAGAGAGAGAGAGAGAGAGAGAGAGAGAGAGAGAGAGAGAGAGAGAGAGAGAGAGACAGAGACAGAGACAGAGACAGAGAGCTGACATTGTTGAAACTATGGAATTGCCGTTTAGCGTAATGGAAGCTGGTTGCGTGCCCTATGCTGTAACAGTATATTACACCAAAATCTACTGGAATTTGTTTCAAACCGCTTCTCAACTTAATTGCCATTCTGCAAAAGGCATGAGCCTGAAGCAACATTGAGCCGTCATGGCCAAATGGTAAGGGATTTGGTCTTGGAATCGAAAAGTTACAGGTTGGGATCACCTACCATCAATGGCTGGAGTGCCACATTGAAAGTGGCATTTACAGTACATGTGTTTTGGGGAGTTTTGATCTGAGTAGAGGCCATTTTATACAGGCTACAGCCGTGGGAGCAAGAACAGCCATTTTTAGCCAAGCCAATTGGAGTGTGGAATGTCGATTTGGGGGCACGTGCTGCCCAGCCAAGCACAGATTTTCAACATATTTTCAGCAAAAATAAACTATTCATCTACAAGCAAACCTGTGGCGATCCTATTAACACAAAGGAATGTCCCCTACGTTATGAAGGCAGGTGACATGGCCAATAAACTGTGGAGGCCCCGGTAGTAGGCCTACGGTACTGTTGCTGTAATTCTAGCCTTGTATAACATTAACACATCGCGGGCGTGCAAAGGATTTTTATGATTTACGTTGTCCATGGAGGGCTGCATCCGTGTGAATGAACCAGCAGCAAAAATGCACAAGAATTTCAGTTTGGCTCCGAGAGAGGTTCTGATGAGGTTAACACACTCCCGCTCCCTGACACACCCACTGGTCACACACACACACACACACACACACACACACACACACACACACACACACACACACACACACACACACACACACACACACACACACACACACACACATTCATATTCATAGTATATGATCACACACACATATACATCTGCACATTCATCCAATACAAGCACAGACACATAGAACACACAGCATGCATACATGCACAGACACTCACAAATGCAAAAACACACATGCATACACACAACTGTAGGCTCACACTGTCAACTTGTCATTAGATGTTTTTTGGTACAGATAAAAATGACAGACAAGGATGTGGTATTTATATATGTACTGTAGAGGAGTAGATTAACCATTAGCCTTTTTAATAAGCAAAAACCCCCATCTTAATTTTTATATTTTGATTTTATTCTTAATTATGCTTGTGCAGCAACTACTCAGCGGGCCTGAGTAGAGGCGCCATATCCCTATTTTATTATTTTTATTACTCATTTTTAGCCTATCGCATTCTAGATACACTTTTAACTTCTAAGGGTTTTATTCTAAGGTTGTTTTTTATTTATTTATTTACTTCCTCTTGCTGTTTCTTGCACATTCCTCTAGTATACTTGATATAGGATAGGCCTACTTAGTGCTATTCACTTCCTCTACCTACTGTAATGTACTTGCACAGCCAGCGTTTTTTGCACACCATTGCATTTGGTCATTTTGTGACACCAGTGAAGTTGAAAGTTGAGTGATACTGTTGAATAGTTTGTCCTGTCCTGTCCTGCCTATTGTCATGTCATGTATGTTATATCTAGGTGTATATTGTATGTGTTAAATCTTTGTTTTTATCATGTCAGGCAATACAACCTGCCTGATGTGTACCTTAACTGCTGACAAAAACTTCCCCATTGGGGATAATAAAGTTTCTAACTAACTAGCTAACTAACTAGAGGAGAGTAGAGTATAGTAGAGTAGAGTAGCTTTATTAATCCCAGCGGGAATTTATAGTGGCCAGAAGCATACACATATGATACACATTGCTCAAAAGTAGAGTAGTTAAAACATTGTCTGTTGTGTAAACTGTTGTGTTGTGTTAATTGTTGAGAACACCCCCACCCCTCCAACCCCAACTATCCTACCTAGTCTCACACTGATAATCGGGCAGGATCAGGGGCAAGGGGAAGGGGATGGAAGGGTCAGACGGAAAGACGGAAAGAGAGAGAGGGGGGTGAGAGAGGAGAGAGGGGGAGAGAGAGAGAGAGAGAGAGAGAGAGAGAGAGAGAGAGAGAGAGAGAGAGAGAGAGAGAGAGAGGCTACCACTTCAGACTACTGACCGTCGACATCCATCATCCCATACCATCGCTTACATGCCAACCTTACCCAACCCCAATAATGTGCTGTATCATCCTACCATAGAGAGGTGGAATGTAATGGATATTATTCCATCTTAGATTGTGGGGACTTGGAAGGTGAGGGGCAAACTGATATTCTCCTCATCCACGCTAATCCAGCTCAACGCCCTCTCCCTCTCTTTCTGTTTCTCTCTTCCTCTGTCTCCCTCGCTCTCTCTCTCTCTCTCTCTCTCTCTCTCTCTCTCTCTCTCTCTCTCTCTGTCTCTCTTTCTGTTTCTCTGTTTCTCTCTACCTCTCTGCTGTGGACAGCTCACCCTATGCAGGGCCAGTGGCCAGAAATCCATCACCCACCCTGTCAGGGCAGATTTCACAGGCCATTCACCCACTTCATTCCTCTCCCCTCCCCATCCCACAACCCATCGGCCCGTGCCAGCCAGCCAGTCACCCAAAGCTGGAGCAGGCCAACTGCAGGAGGGAACCATGGACGTTGATAACCCCCAAAAAACAGGAGGCTCATTAGGCAATTATCGCTGCAGAGATCCCCTGAAGCTCCAGGAGCAGATGTGACAGGCCCAATAGGCCTGATAGACCCAAGGGTCCAATCTATCCTGCTCCTGCTGTTCGTTAGTAAGTTGCGCAGAGCAGCGAGACAACAGCAACAGCACTGTAGAGTAGAGCTTAATTCACCCAACAGACCAACAGACCGGCAGACAAACAGGCATCCCCACAGACAGACAGACAGACACCTCCATGGTGAAACACAGTGTGAGACTGTTCTAGTCGCTCCCCCGACCTCCCTAAAAATACCCATTCAGGATACAGCTCCGCTTCATCTTCCTGCCCACCCCCAATAATATAGCCTGATTTGATTAACACAGAACCCAAACAAGCCCTATTTCTCATTCTAATATGCCCACATATCAAGACGCCCACCTTCCACCGCCCAAGCCTTGTCTTATCATAACCCCCCGTTGCCCCGACCTGAGACCCTGCATCATCCCCATCTTGCCTCCCTCCTGCTTTGGTGCTATTTGTCCTGGAGGGCTGCCAAGCAGCCCCACTCTTCCCCATCCTTTCACAGCTGTATATAAGGCAGTAGCCGGGAGGGCGATGAAAGGTTGCTGTGGTGTTGGGGGATATCTGGTTGCGTCTAATGGGTTGATATGGACTCCCGGCATCCTACTGTAGGGAGCTGTGGCAGGTGGTACCAAGGGGGGATGCCAGGTGACGCGCACGCACACACGCACGCGCACACACATGCACACACGCACGCACACACACATGCACACACGCACGCACACACGCACGCACGCACGCACGCACGCACACACATTACTGGAGCACCTGAGGGGAGAGGAGTGACACTTCTTGGCTCCTACCTGAATACCAGAGAGGAGCTTGTCATCCATACCAACTTGGCAGAATGGCCTACTGCAACATCAGGAGTGTGTAACGACACACGCACAACCTTCAGGGATGCAGAGAAGTGCACGCCCCTGCAAAGGCAAAGTGCGGTAACTACGCCAACATTGAAACTGAGCAGGCCCAGCCGTGGCTCAATCGGCTGGGCACTCGACTGTTACACTGGCGACCACCATCAGTATTCTATATGACTGGAAAAATTGCACTTTTCGTACATGAAAAGGGAGATCTTCTCCATGGTCCGCTGTTTTGAATGTCCAGAAATAGACATTTCAGCTTCAAAACCTTCTGCACGTTGGTCATACTAGTATACTAATTTATTACTTAGTACTAGATATTCATGAAAATATCAACAATCTTACACAGTGCACCTTTAAAGGGGTATGCCACTATTTTGGGGCTTAATACAGTTAAAATCGTTGGCCAGGGTTTATAAAGGTGGTAAAGTGTCTTATTTTTCATGTAAGCCGTGTAGTTCCGTGCTACAATGCTACACGGATCCATTGACTTTCACTTGCTTAGCGACATATTCCCTCTTTTAACTTGTGTTAAAGCAAGACAACGCTTAAAGGAATAGGTCGGTATTTTGCATTTGGGACCTTAATTATGGTGTATCATACACTGAGCTACCCACCTGTGTCACTTTTGTTTGATTTGAAGCCTTCCGTGAGATTTTGGGTTTGGGCACTTTACCACCTTTATAAACCCCAGCCAACGATTTGAACTGTATTACTAAGAACCAAAATAGTGGCATACCCCTTTAAGGTGTGGAGTATGATAATCTTAACTACTTTGAAAGTCATAGCAGAACATCATTCTCTCAGATATCTATTTATGACAAAAAAACACCCACCTCACTCATGCATTTATTGTAACAAGTTGTAACTTGTTCCCATGGATACCGACATGAAAATGAACAGGTAGCCCAGCTGTCAAACACAATGAAACAGACGCAATCAAAGGTCCGGCTGAAATGGTCTTGAGGAAAAACGCCTACACAGATGTGGCATAAACTGAACAGGACCTTCTGATGCAGGAGCTGTGGGAAACGGAGGCCTTTTGGTTGCGCTCAGCGGTAACCTGCGTGCTCCGTAGCTGACACATGATCGTAAACATCTCTGGTGAGCACAGCACAGCACAGCACAGCACAGCACAGCACAGCACAGCCCAGGACTGCACTGCTCCCTCCTGTGCAATGTGCACACTGTAGGGTCCTGATTGCTTCCAGCAACCTTACACAACAAAACATACAATACCCACACTACACACAGACACACACACATACGCACCGGTGCATACACAGACACAGTTGCACAGATGCGCACATATACATTTATGGACACACACACACACACACACGGATAGACACACATACACAAACATACCCACGCTCTCACACTCACTCACACACACACAAACACACACACACTCACCCACATTCAGATACATGTTCTGCCAAACACACTTCATCTGAGACAGTCATGCATGCCAGCACACACAAATATATATTACACACAGTTGTGCTGAATCACCTTCTGGAAACATTGGCTTACACATGACCATATACTATAACTGCACATGGACTACTACTGTGTATAACCTACAGCAGTACAGCTGTACATACTGACATGAACATAACATACAGCACTGCACTTTCTTCTCTATTCTATACCTCTCCATCTTTCACACACATACCCATCGTTCAGCCCCCCCCCCCCCATCTCTTTCTGGTAACACACATGTGCACACACTTAATGTGCACACTAGGGCTGTAATGATACACTAAACTCACGATTCGGTTCATATCACGATTTTTGACCTACGGTTCGATACACCCCACGATTTCTGAAATGTACCTTCACTGAAGTTTGGAAACACTATCACATCAAATCATAACGTTGTTTTCTGGACTAATGGGTAATACAACTTTGAAAGGGCGTATCACGATACTGCCTCCTTGTAACACGATACAGTATCGTGACTGTGTATCACAATTTCTCGGTTCGATACAATATCGTTACAGCCCTAGTGCACACGCATGCACGCACGCATGGACGCACGCATGGACGCACGCATGGACGCACACACAAATACACACTTACACACTTACACACAAATCTTGCCCCAGAATCCCCATGTCTCATAAACACTCAGGCAGAGGGGTGGTATCATTGTATTGCACACTCTGAGGAAGCCAGCAAGCTCCTGTGCAAATACATTTGGGCACTCTGCTCTCCATCTCTCTCCACGAGTACCGTATTTCCACACACAATACATACAGACACTCACATACTGACACATACACACACACGCACACGCACACACACGCACGCACACACACACATACGCACACACGCATACACCCAAAAACAATCATACGCACTCACTCACTCATTAACTCATTCCCTCATTCAGTTACCCACTTAACCAATCACTCGCTGATACACTCACTCACTCACTCACTCTCTCACACATAACCAGACCCCAGCTCTATTTACTCTGAGGGACACACATGCCCTTCTCTCACCAGCTCAGTCTTTCTCCTCTTTTTCTCTCCTTTTCTCTAAATCTCTCTCCATAACCATAATTCATTCACTCACTCTCGCTCTCTCTCTCTCACCCCCCACCTCTCTCTCTCTCTCTCTCTCTCTCTCCTGAATCCCCTGTTAGCTTCTTTCTTCTCTTTCTCCTCATTTCCAATACCATCTACCTCTCCCTCTTTACCTCTCTTCATCTCTTCCCCCTGTTTCTCTCCCATGTCTTTCTCCCCACTCTTTCTGTCTCCCCGTTTCTTTCACTCTTCCCTGGCCTGTCCTCTTCATCCCTCTTTCTCTCTAACTCTCTCTCTCCTCTCCATGACTCTTTCTTTCTCTCTTCAGCATTCAACATCTACTATAGTTCTTCTATGTCCTCTCCCCATAATTCTTCTCCCGTTTTTTTGGCTCACGTTTCCACAATGTTTGAATAACACCTTCCACAAAAGCCCAGTGAGCGGACTCGCAGGGAGCACGTGCAAAAGAAAAGGAGGCGGCTTGACTTCACATTAGGGCTCATCGCTTGTTTCTCGAAAAGACAGCTGTGAGTTTTTACAGCCGGCTACGTGTCCGTCCAAATAATTTCATGCACTTTTGACACCGACCGACTTCGCAATACGGTGCAGCGCAGGTTCAGCAGTAACGGACACGAAGGTACAGTGATGATGAAAAGAGAAACCCTCATTACTCAAAAAACTCATCAGCTCTCCAACTGGAGGAAAATACGAGAGGCAGAGGACATCAGATATGTCCCAAACGTCCGATTCTTCCAATATAAATAAAGCGAACGGAGACAGCTTGGTGGTCAAAGGTGGACTGTCTGTGACACTAAAGCGTTGAAATGTGTTTCTCAGACTCAACACATTACCATGCTTATTGCTTCATCTCAGAGACGAGAGTTTCATATCCAATTCACCCGTAAATCCATTCTTGAGCACGACTGAATGAAATCTGATCGGATATGGGGTAGAGAAACTCAGGTTGAATCGGTGCTAAAGACAGGTCGTGTCATCTCAGTGTTATGTCTTTTGGAGGTCATCATGAATTCACAAAGGATATCGGCATCCTTGTTGAACGGATTTCTCACATTTATCAATTGATTTGATGATAAATTGATTTGTCAATCGCCAAAACTGTAAAGAGATGACAACTGAATACTTCATCATGACACGCGTGATCAATTTGATATGT